>NC_044031.1:759649029-759785473 GCF_901765095.1 Microcaecilia unicolor | reverse complement strand
CAGTATGGCAACACTTATGTTCTTATGTTCACAGGCATGATTCCAGTTGAGTAATGTAATTCTTATTATGGAACTAAGTATTATGGCATTTTCTCTCAACTATTGAGGTTGCTGTTGGTCAAATCCACTTAGAATTATATGTTGAAATAAGCAGAATATAAACCCATAGTGTAGTTATAGTAATGGCGGGTGAAGGGTGCTGATGTGCTCTTGCACTTTTTTTTTTGCTTGGCGCATGTGCACAGGAGTTTCACGTTAAGCGCAGCCCTTGTGCGCACTAAGGGATCCTTTTTACTAAGCTGTGGGAAAAAGGGCCCTGCAGTAGCGGCAGGGGGCCATTTTTCCAGCGCGCCAGGGCCCTTTTTACTGCATCGTGTAAAAAGCCCCCCCCACACACACACACACACACAAAAAAAAAGGGCCATGCGGCAAGATAACTTCCCACATGGCCATGTAGCGGGGAGCACTTACCGCCACCCACTGAGGTGGCAAGAAGGGCTCCTATGGTAACAGTAACTGTGCGGCGATGCCCAATTACTGCTGGGTTAGTGCCACGCTATTTAAAATACCATTTTTACAGCACACTGGAAATAGCGCATTCTCGAGTCAGAACTACTGCTGGGCGGGCACACTGGGCCGGCGATAGTCCAAAGTTAGCGTGTGGTAAGCCCGCATTGGGCTTACCAATGCTTTGTAAAAGGACTCCTAAGTCCAAGTTCCTCCCCTTTGCTCTTGCTTTACTAGTGCTCATAAAATTTGCATTCTGTTTGCTTTGGGAGGCCAGTTTTCTTCTGCGCTGTGCTTACTGTGGTATGTGTCAAGGAGGCTGGATAAAAACAGGAGGCGGGGTGATCCTATTGAGCCCATTATATGGGCTGAAGCCAGTAAGTGGAGCTTGCTGACCACAGTGGTTCACCCAAAACAATAGCAAACACTATTGAAAACAATAACAAAAAGATTATTTAAAAATAAGGGATTGCCTACGCATGGTCCATCTGTAAAAAAAAAAAGTCTAAAGCTGATCCAGGTGGATAGGCAGTGTCTTAAAAAGTAAAGGACAAATGTTTTTTTTTTTTTAAACTTGTCAGGTTTTAATTTATTTCAAAGCTTCCCATATCTAGATATAAATATCATGAAATAAAAATTGAGCATCACTAAAACCCCTCAAAAATTATTGTAGCTAGTAGAAACAGCAGTTATAAACTCTGCATTTTGTGCTTATTTTTCTACACTGTTCTATACATTACAGTAATGTATGGGGCTAAATTTCAGTGAGGATATCCTGTTTCCTGGTTGGTTAATCTTAACTGTTGTTGTAATCTGCCTTGGGAAACGTGGTGTTATAAAGAATGGAATATATTGAAATTAAATGGAAGTAAAATTAAACTCTCCTTTTATTGGAGCACATGGGAATCACATCTTCACCTCATCTCATTTGTAGAACTTCACATTTTAGATGCAGAAATGGATTGTTCTGTTTTGAGCATGTTTCAGGGACAAGTGGTTTTATAAGTCAAAATAAAAATAGATATTTAGTTTCATGTAGATCTCTTATTTGTTGAAATATAACTACATGGGCTATAAGCCCCTAATGCAGTCCATTGGTTTTCTTATATTTTGTTCCTGTGATGGCTTACACTGGTCGATTGTGAACACTATCCGCCTTAAAAGGTTGTTTTGTGGCTGTACATGAGGAATTGTGATATTGAATAAATAAGTGTATGTTTGTGTCCCTAGTCATGCATCCAAAGTTGATACAGTCCTTTCAAGAAAGTCACTTAATCATTTAACTTAGTGGAACATAACCAAAGAGGCATGGTATTGTTGCATTTTCAATATGGTAATACTAGAGCCCAGCCAAGGAACAGGTTATTTTGAGTCCTCCCTTTCCTCCTCTGCACATATTCAGTCTTGCCTTCTCTGGACATATTCAGCAGACTGCTAAAACCTGTCATTTCTTTCTCTATAATATCACCAAAATCCGCCCTTTCCTTTCTGAGCACACTACCAGAACCCTCAGCCACACTCTTATCACTCTCGCTTAGACTATTGCAACTTGCTTCTCACAGGTCTCCCACTTAGCCATCGCTCTCCTCTTCAATCTGTTCAAAATTCTGCTGCACGACTAATATTCTGTCAGTGTCATTATGCTCTTATTAGCCCTCTCCTCAAGTCACTTCACTGGCTTCCTATCCGTTTCCGCATACAGTTCAAACTCCTCTTATTGACCTATAAGTGCATTCACTCTGCAGCTCCTCAGTACCTCTCCACTCTCATCTCTCCCTACATTCCTCCCCGGGAACTCCGTTCACTGGGTAAATCTCTCTTATCTGCACCCTTCTCCTCCACTGCTAACTCCAGATTCTGTTCCTTTTATCTTGCTGCACCATATGCCTGGAATAGACTTGCTGAGCCGGTATGTCAAGCTCCATCTTTGGCCGTCTTCAAATCTAAGCTAAAAGCCCACCTTTTTGATGCTGCTTTTAACTCCTAACCCTTGTTCACTTGTTCAGAACCCTTATTTTATCATCCTCACTTTAATATTCCCTTATCTCTTGTTTGTCCTGTTTGTGTGTCCTAATTAGAGTGTAAGCTCTGTCAAGCAGGGACTGTCTCTTCATGTTTGTGTACAATACTGCGTATGTCTAGTAGCGCTATAGAAATGATAAGTAGTAGTCCTAACTTGCTTTCCTTCTGCCATCACCATCCAGCTGGCACATTTAGGCTTACACTGGACAGAACTTCTCCATGAAGGAAGCCCTTCCCTCATTATTTAACACTGCTTACTTGAAACAAATACAAACACAAAAATCCTATCATAATATCCGCTAAAAACTTTGGTTAATATTTATTTAGATTTTGCTCACACCTTTTTCAGTAGTAGCTCAAGGTGAGTTACATTCAGGTACTCTGGATATTTCTCTTTCTCCGAGGACAAGCAGGCTGCTTGTTCTCACTGATGGGTGACGTCCACGGCAGCCCCTCCAATCGGAAACTTCACTAGCAAAGTCCTTTGCTAGCCCTCGCGCGCCCGCGCATGCGCGGCCGTCTTCCCGCCCGAAACCGGCTCGAGCCGGCCAGTCTTCTTTTGTCCGCACTCGGTACGGTCGTGTTTTCGCCGTGTCGAGCCCCGGAAAGTCGACCTCGCGCGTCCAATTTGTTTTGAACGTGTTTTTTTCCTTCGGGAAAGCTTGTCCTAGTCGGGAAGTGCTCCGGAAACCCCCCGCCGGGTTTCGTGTAAATCCTCCCCGTACTTCCAGCTTTTTTGCCCCGGTAAGTTTTCTTTCGTCGTCGGGGTAGGCCTCTTTTCGGCCTCGGTCGAGATTTTTTCTCCCTCTAAATTTGGTGCTTCAAATTTCGCCATTTCGGCTTTTGATTTCGCCGGCGTGATTTTTCCGCCCATGACATCGAAGCCTTCCAGCGGCTTCAAGAAGTGCACCCAGTGCGCCCGGGTTATCTCGCTCACTGATCGACACTCGTCGTGTCTTCAGTGTCTGGGGGCCGAGCACCGCCCTCAGAACTGCAGTCTGTGTTCCCTGCTTCAAAGGCGGACTCAGGTAGCGAGACTAGCCCAGTGGAACGTGTTGTTCTCGGGCTCTTCGTCGGCATCGGCACCGGGATCTTCGAGTGCATCGACGTCGTCAGCGTCCAGACCTCCTTCCTCGGCCGCCCCTGCATCGAGTGCATCGAGGCATCGGGCCTCTGCATCGGCGCCGAGACATCGGATAGCTGCATCGACGTCGGTGGTACCAGGACCTCGTCTGCTGATGTCGTCGGACGGTGGTGCATCGGGTGGAGTGCAGGTGAGGGCTGTCCATTCCCCTGCTGGTGGCGGTGAGCCCTCGGGTGGGTCTCCGCCTACCCTGAGGGCTCCTGCGGTACAGCCCCCCCGAGATCGACCTTCTTCAGTCTCGGCCCCGAGGAAGCGACGGATGGATTCGACGTCCTCCTCGTCGGTGCCGGGGAGCTCCGGTGACATGCTTCGGAAGAAATCGAAGAAGCATCGACACCGGTCTCCTCCCCGTGTCGGCACCGAGAGCTCTGGGTCGCCGAGGGATTCGGCACCCAGCAGGCATCGGCACCGAGAGGACCGCTCACCCTCTGTTCAGGAGGTGTCGATGCGCTCCGCTCTGGACAGCCCGGAACAGCCTCCACGCCCGGAACAGGTACTGACGTCGACGCCTGCATCGACCTCTCAGCCTTTCTCTGCAGCCGCTCTAAACGAGAGCCTCCGGGCCGTTCTCCCAGAGATTCTGGGAGAGCTGTTGCGCCCTACCCCTCCGGTACCGGCGGTGCTTGCGCCACCGGTACCGTCGAGCGTGGCGCCGGCTGGCCCATCGCCCAGGTTGAGGTCCCCGACGTCGGTACCGCGTGCGGTACCGACCGCGGCCACCTCCCAGGAAGGCTCCCCGACTACGTCGGCGGAGGGAGCTTCGCCGATGCGGGCGAGGGAGTCTACCTCTCGACGCCCCCATCGTGGACGGGGTTCCACGGAGTCGAGCAGGGCGAGGTTGCAGACACAGGTCCGTGAACTTGTGTCTGACACCGAGGGTGAGGCCTCGTGGGAGGAAGAGGAAGATCCCAGATATTTCTCTGACGAGGAGTCTGAGGGTCTTCCGTCTGATCCCACTCCCTCTCCTGAGAGACAGCTTTCTCCTCCCGAGAGTCTGTCTTTTGCCTCCTTTGTCCGGGAGATGTCTACGGCCATCCCCTTCCCGGTGGTTGTGGAGGACGAGCCCAGGGCTGAAATGTTTGAGCTCCTGGACTATCCTTCTCCACCTAAGGAAGCGTCCACTGTTCCCTTGCACCATGTCCTGAAGAAGACATTGCTTGCGAACTGGACCAAGCCATTAACTAATCCCCACATTCCCAAGAAGATCGAGTCCCAGTACCGGATCCATGGGGACCCAGAGCTGATGCGCACTCAGTTGCCTCATGACTCTGGAGTTGTGGATTTGGCCCTAAAGAAGGCTAAGAGTTCTAGGGAACATGCTTCGGCGCCCCCGGGCAAGGACGCTAGAACCTTAGACTCCTTTGGGAGGAAGGCCTACCATTCCTCTATGCTCGTGTCCAAGATCCAGTCTTACCAGCTCTACACGAGCATACACATGCGGAATAATGTGCGGCAGTTGGCGGGCTTGGTTGATGCTCTTCCCCCTGAGCAAGCCAAGCCTTTTCAGGAGGTGGTCAGGCAGCTGAAGGCGTGCAGAAAATTCCTGGCCAGAGGAGTTTATGACACTTTTGATGTTGCGTCCAGGGCCGCTGCTCAAGGTGTGGTGATGCGCAGGCTCTCATGGCTGCGTGCCGCCGACCTGGAGAATAGAATCCAGCAGCGGATTGCGGACTCGCCTTGCCGTGCGGATAACATTTTTGGCGAAAAAGTCGAGCAGGTGGTAGAGTCTCTCCACCAGCGGGACACCGCATTCGACAAGTTCGCCCGCCGGCAGCCTTCAGCTTCTACCTCTACAGGTAGACGATTTTTCGGGGGAAGGAAGACTGTTCCCTATACTTCTGGCAAGCGTAGGTACAATCCTCCTTCCCGACAGCCTGCGGCCCAGGCTAAGCCCCAGCGCGCTCGCTCTCGTCAGCAGCGTGCGAATCAGCAAGGCCCCGCGGCTCCCCAGCAAAAGCAAGGGGCGAGCTTTTGACTGGCTCCAGCAGAGCATAGCCGACATCCAAGTGTCAGTGCCGGGCGACCTGCCTGTCGGAGGGAGGTTGAAAGCTTTTCACCAAAGGTGGCCTCTCATAACCTCCGATCAGTGGGTTCTCCAAATAGTCCGGCAAGGATACACCCTCAATTTGGCCTCACAACCTCCAAATTGTCCACCGGGAGCTCAGTCCTACAGCTTCCAGCACAAGCAGGTACTTGCAGAGGAACTCTCCGCCCTTCTCAGCGCCAATGCGGTCGAGCCCGTGCCATCCGGGCAAGAAGGGCTGGGGTTCTATTCCAGGTACTTCCTTGTGGAAAAGAAAACAGGGGGGATGCGTCCCATCCTAGACCTAAGGGCCCTGAACAAATATCTCGTAAAAGAAAAGTTCAGGATGCTTTCCCTGGGCACCCTTCTCCCCATGATTCAGCAAAACGATTGGCTATGCTCTCTGGACTTGAAGGATGCCTACACACACATCCCGATACTGCCAGCTCACAGACAGTATCTGCGATTTCAGCTGGGCGCACGCCACTTCCAGTACTGTGTGCTACCCTTTGGGCTCGCCTCTGCGCCCAGGGTGTTCACAAAGTGCCTAGCTGTGGTAGCAGCGGCGCTTCGCAGGCTGGGGGTGCACGTGTTCCCATATCTCGACGATTGGCTGGTGAAGAACACATCCGAGGCAGGAGCCCTGCAGTCCATGCAGATGACTATTCGCCTCCTGGAGCTACTGGGGTTTGTGATAAATTACCCAAAGTCCCATCTTCTCCCAGTGCAGAAACTCGAATTCATCGGAGCCCTGCTGGATTCTCGGACGGCTCGCGCCTATCTCCCAGAGGCGAGGGCCAACAACTTGTTGTCCCTCGTCTCGCGGGTGCGAGCGTCCCAGCAGATCACAGCTCGGCAGATGTTGAGATTGCTGGGCCACATGGCTTCCACAGTTCATGTGACTCCCATGGCCCGCCTTCACATGAGATCTGCTCAATGGACCCTAGCCTCCCAGTGGTATCAGGCCGCCGGGGGTCTAGAGGACGTGATCCACCTGTCCACGAGTTTTCTCGAATCCCTGTATTGGTGGACGATTTGCTCCAATTTGACTCTGGGACGTCCCTTCCAAATTCCTCAGCCTCAAAAAGTGCTGACCACGGATGCGTCTCTCCTGGGATGGGGAGCTCATGTCGATGGGCTTCACACCCAAGGAAGGTGGTCCCTCCAAGAAAGCGATCTACAGATCAATCTTCTGGAGTTGCGAGCGATCTGGAACGCTCTGAAGGCTTTCAGAGATCGGCTGTCCCACCAAATTATCCAAATTCAGACAGACAATCAGGTTGCCATGTACTATGTCAACAAGCAGGGGGGCACCGGATCTCGCCCCCTGTGTCAGGAAGCCGTCAGCATGTGGCTCTGGGCTCGCCGTCAAGGCATGGTGCTCCAAGCCACATATCTGGCAGGCGTAAACAACAGTCTGGCCGACAGGTTGAGCAGGATTATGCAACCTCACGAGTGGTCGCTCAATTCCCGTGTGGTGCGACAGATCTTCCAGGCGTGGGGCACCCCCCTGGTGGATCTCTTCGCATCTCAAGTGAACCACAAGGTCCCTCAGTTCTGTTCCAGGCTTCAGGCCCACGGCAGACTGGCGTCGGATGCCTTCCTCCTGGATTGGGGGGAAGGTCTGCTGTATGCTTATCCTCCCATTCCTCTGGTGGGGAAGACTTTGTTGAAACTCAAGCAAGACCGAGGCACCATGATTCTGATTGCTCCCTTTTGGCCGCGTCAGATCTGGTTCCCTCTTCTTCTGGAGTTATCCTCCGAAGAACCGTGGAGATTGGAGTGTTTTCCGACCCTCATCACGCAGGACGAAGGGGCTCTTCTGCATCCCAACCTCCAGTCCCTGGCTCTCACGGCCTGGATGTTGAGGGCGTAGACTTTGCCTCTTTGGGTCTGCCAGAGGGTGTCTCCCGCATCTTGCTTGCTTCCAGGAAAGACTCCACTAAGAGAAGTTACTTCTTTCATTGGAGGAGGTTTGCCGTCTGGTGTGACAGCAAGGCCCTAGATCCTCGCTCTTGTCCTACACAGACCCTGCTTGAATACCTTCTCCACTTGTCTGAGTCTGGTCTGAAGACCAACTCCGTAAGGGTTCACCTTAGTGCAATCAGTGCATACCATTACCAAGTGGAAGGTAAGCCGATCTCAGGACAGCCTTTAGTTGTTCGCTTCATGAGAGGTTTGCTTTTGTCAAAGCCCCCTGTCAAGCCTCCTACAGTGTCATGGGATCTCAATGTCGTTCTCACCCAGCTGATGAAACCTCCTTTCGAGCCACTGAATTCCTGCCATCCGAAGTACTTGACCTGGAAGGTCATTTTCTTGGTGGCAGTTACCTCGGCTCGTAGAGTCAGTGAGCTTCAGGCCCTGGTAGCCCAGGCCCCTTACACCAAATTTCATCACAACAGAGTAGTCCTCCGCACTCACCCTAAGTTTCTGCCAAAGGTTGTGTCGGAGTTCCATCTGAACCAGTCAATTGTCTTGCCAACATTCTTTCCCCGTCCTCATTCCTGCCCTGCTGAACGTCAGCTGCACACATTGGACTGCAAGAGAGCATTGGCCTTCTATCTGGAGCGGACACAGCCCCACAGACAGTCCGCCCAATTGTTTGTTTCTTTTGATCCCAACAAGAGGGGAGTGGCTGTAGGGAAACGCACCATATCCAATTGGCTAGCAGATTGCATTTCCTTCACTTACGCCCAGGCTGGGCTGGCTCTTGAGGGTCATGTCACGGCTCATAATGTTAGAGCCATGGCAGCGTCGGTAGCCCACTTGAAGTCAGCCACCATGGAGGAAATTTGCAAAGCTGCGACGTGGTCATCTGTCCACACATTCACATCTCATTACTGCCTGCAGCAGGATACCCGACGTGACAGTCGGTTCGGGCAGTCAGTTCTTCAGAACCTGTTTGGGCTTTAGGATCCAACTCCACCCCCCGAGGGCCCTGTTTGTTCTGTTCCAGGCTACACTCTCAGTTAGTTGGTAAATTTTTTAGGTCAATCTCAGTTATGTCCTCGCCGTTGCGAGGCCCAATTGACCAATGTTGTTGTTTTGAGTGAGCCTGGGGGCTAGGGATACCCCATCAGTGAGAACAAGCAGCCTGCTTGTCCTCGGAGAAAGCGAATGCTACATACCTGTAGAAGGTATTCTCCGAGGACAGCAGGCTGATTGTTCTCACAAACCCGCCCGCCTCCCCTTTGGAGTTGTGTCTTCCCTTGAAGTGTATTGTCTTGCTACATACTGGACTGGCCGGCTCGAGCCGGTTTCGGGCGGGAAGACGGCCGCGCATGCGCGGGCGCGCGAGGGCTAGCAAAGGACTTTGCTAGTGAAGTTTCCGATTGGAGGGGCTGCCGTGGACGTCACCCATCAGTGAGAACAATCAGCCTGCTGTCCTCGGAGAATACCTTCTACAGGTATGTAGCATTCGCTGTCCCAGGAGGGCTCACAATCTAAGTTTGTACCTGAGGCAATGGAGGGTTAAGTGACTTGTCCAAGATCACAAGCAACAGCAGTGGGATTTGAACCAGCCACCTCTGGATTGTAAGACCTGTGCTCTAACCATTAGGCCATGCCTCCACTAGCAACATTCCATCTAGAATCTCAAATAGTAGCAACATTCCATGTAGAATCTTCAAGAGTTGCAACATTCCATATATTTATTTAGATTTTGCTCACACCTTTTTCAGTAGTGGCTCAAGGTGATTTACATTCAGGTACTCTGGATATTTCTCTGTTCCAGGAGGGCTCAAGATCTAAGTTTGTACCTGAGGCAATAGAGGGTTAAGTGACTTGCCCAAGATCACAAGGAGAAGTGGTGGGATTTGAACTGGCCACCTCTGGATTGCAAGACTGGTGCTCTAACCACTAGGCCACTGTTCCACTAGCAACATTCTATGTAGAATCTCAAATGGTTGCACAACACTCCATGTTCCACTGCACTAACCACTAGGCTACTCCTCCACTAGTAACATTCCACCATATAGAAGCCTGCCCTTGCAGATCAGCAATGTGGTGGCCGCACAGGCTTCTGTTTCTGTGAGTCTGATGTCCTGCACGTACGTAGAAACAGAAGCCTGCACGGCTGCATTGCTGATCTGCAAGGGCAGGCTTCTACATGGAATGTTGCTAGTGGAATAGCAACATTAACATTCCATGTAGAATCTTAAATATTAATTTAATTTTGCTCACATCTTTTTCAGTAGTAGGTCAAGGTGAGTTACATTGAGGTACTCTGGATATTTCTCTGTCCCAGGAGGGCTCACAACCTAAGTTTGTACCAGAGGCATTGGGGAGGGTTAAGCGACTTGCCCAAGATCACAAGGAACAGCAGTGGGATTTGAACCGGCCACCTCTGGATTGCAAGACCAGTGCTCTAACCACTAGGCCACTCTTCCACAAGTTGTAATCTTGTTCAAACTGCTACCAATCTACTACAGATTCTTAGGGCCCAGTTTACTAAGACTTGTTGTAGATGTGCTAATGCTAGAGACACCCATAGGACTATATGGGTGGCTCTAGCATTAGTGTGCCTACAGTGTGGCTTAATGAACAGGGCCCTAATTGTTCTACATAATTTGTATTGCTGATAATCACTGAATCAATTAGGGATCCACTATATATAACCTGGTGTTGGTAATTTAGTCAATTTATACAATTCCACCAGAAACTCACTTAATAGAACAGGCGTTATATTTTTAAATTTTTAACTTGCAGTGCTCAGTAATGCTGTAGTGCCTTTACCATAAAATGAGTATGGAGTCGATACTCAGCCGCCAAACATTACAGCACTATTTATTTTATTTATTTGCTACATTTGTACCCCACATTTTCCCACCTATTTGCAGGCTCAATGTGGCTTACATTATATTGCAAAAGATATAGTTATGAACAGAGTAAGAGGTTTGTTCTAAATTAACATATTACAATGTAAGAATTAAGGAAGATATGTCTGTGGAATAATTTACATAACATAATGAAAAAGAAAAAAATATGATAATATGGCTAATATAATCAGTTTAGAGGGATTAGTAGGTGGTTGGTTTAGATATAGAATAATCAAGTTCTATCCCTTCATCCCTTCCTTTTCTTATCACATGCTATTATGATAGTGCTGCTGTTGGGAGGCAGGGCTAGTGCTGGGCAGACATACGGTCTGTGCCAGAGCCAGTGGTGGGAGGCGGGGCTGGTGGTTGGGGGCGGGGATAAGCATAAAGGAATCCTGTGCAGAAGGAATGGATCCTCAGGAGCTTAGTCAAGATTGGGAGGTGGGTATGGTGGTTGGGAGGCGGGGATAGTGCTGGGCAGACTTATATGGTCTGTGCCAGAGCTGGTGGTTGGGAGGCGGGGATAATGCTGGGCAGACTTATACGGTCTGTGCCCTGAAGAGCACAGGTACAAATCAAAGTAGGGTATACACAAAAAGCAGCAAATATGAGTTATCTTGTTGGGCAGACTGGATGGACCGTGCAGGTCTTTTTCTGCCGTCATCTACTGTGTTACTATGTTACTTATCTTTGCTGGTTTGTGGACTGAGTCCTTTCCATAACACCCATGGGCCGTGTCTTAGTGCATCGTGATTTAAAAACCCCTTAAACGTCTTCTTTATTCCCAACGTGCAGCCACGTTTCACTCAGAGCTTTCTCAAGGGAATGTTATATCCAATCTGTTTAATAAACTACAAACATACATGTATAATTATCTTTTCTTATTTTTATCTCTTCTTAATTTTACATAGTTGTATTTCAATCTTCAACTGTTAAAATATAATTTGTAACCTGTTCTATACAAACTTTAACCAATTTACTGCAGACTCTTGTTCTTTAGACTGCAACAAATCTACTATAGATTCTCATTGTCCTATATAAATTGTAACCTGTTTAAACTGCTACAAATCTACTACAGAGTCTGCTCTATACAAGTGTAGCCAATTACCTCCACAATCTTAAGTAGAGGAGTGTGGTAGCTGTGTTAGTCCACTCTTAAAGTTATCAATAGAAATCAAACAAAATAAAACATGGAAAAGAAAATAAGATGATACCCCTGTTGGTCAGCATTTTGCAGGACCAGGACACTGTACCAGTGACTTCACAGTGAGAATCCTGAAAGGTAACTTTAAAACCATACAAGAACGTAAGACCTTTGAAGTCAGAATGATTGAATATTTTAACACCCAACAGAAAGGATTTAACAAGGATCTGGGGTTCCTAGCCCGTTATAAACCATAAAGCTGTATGTCTCTGTTGATCACCCCACCCCTCACCTATCCACACCCATCCTGTTAGAATATCAATGATATGCTTTGATGTCCCCATGCATACTTCCTACCCACCCTGTCAGACTGTCATAGTAACGCTTGAATGTTTTCACTTATATACACTGTTAGCTAGCACATTTGCTTATTTCCGATCTGACGAAGAAGGGCAACCTTCGAAAGCTAATCAAGAAATGTATTAAGTTATGTCCAATAAAAAAGGTATCATCTTATTTTCTTTTCCATGTTTTATTTTGTTTGATTTCTATTGATAACCTCCACAATCTTGTAAGCCACATTGAACCTATCAATAGGTGAGGAAGTGAGATACAAATGCATAACTAAATAGTAGTAATAAATAAAAAAAAAAGGAAGTGCATTTTTATACTATACCACTGTAATACACAAAAAGAAAGGAGCAAGTTCCCATATGCCATCTTTTTCTTTTGATGTAAGCAGGGGGGGGGGGGGGGAGGGGAAGAGAGGAAGATTTTAAATGCTCCCAGCTTTCAACCTAATTCGTGTTGAATGTGGGACATATAAATGTCATGAAGTTAATACAAAGAGAGAAATTCTGAATGCTGAGCACTTGACTCTCATAACGTTTTGTCTGTTTTAGCGGCCCTTTACCAGGAGAAAAAAAAAATCTGCACGAATATAAGTGTTAGGGCGTCCTTATAAACCACCTTCCAAATGACAGACTGAAATCGATTTATAACGAATGACTACCTAGGAAAAGTTATTCCGTTATTATACTTCCTCTGCGTACATCCGTGTGCTGCACAAGCCGGCATATTTGAAAATATAAGTGACATTAAATAAAAATGTTACCAACAATAAAGAACGACAACGTAGACGCAGCAGCTCATATCTGTTTATTTGCTTTGTATTGAGTGCAAGGTAACGACGCTGCACGGCGAAGGGGAAACAGAGATCAACCTAAATGGCTTCAACTTGTTGACGTCATAGCAGCTCCTGTTTTTTTTTTTTTTTATGTAATCGCTTTGTATAGGCGCTCCTGCTTGTAGCCTCGGAGTCTTGAGAATCGGGCCCTGGATCATAAAGGGGCTTCCGCGTTCCATTAGCTCGCCAGCTCTTGCGTACGTTTGCGTAGGATGCGCGTCATCACCAGTCGCGCAGTTTGATGTGTCAAAGCGCGCGCATGCGCAGCGTGTCTCTTCGATGACGTTGAAAAAGGTAGGCCGGGCCCGCAAAGGAGGTTGGATCGGATGCGTTAAAGTAGGTCGTTTTTTTTTTTTTTTCGTTTACGATTGCGAGGCTGGCGTGAAGTGTCGGACGCAAAAGACGTGCGTAACGGCGACAAAGGAAGCAGGCTCGTCGTAAGAGAGCGCCTAAAGGAGGAGGCTGGTGAGGCACGAGGCCGCCCTGTTGCCAGACGACACGCGGGTTTCAGAGGAAGATGGTGAAGCTGACGGCTGAGCTGATCGAGCAGGCGGCCCAGTACACGAACGCAGTGCGAGATCGCGAGCTCGACCTCCGAGGTCAGGGTTTATTTATTGGTTGCAATGGAGTTTCAGCATGGGATAGGTTCAGAGGGGGAATAGGAGCCGGCTCTGTGGGTGTTTGAGCACCTCCAATATTGGGGAAAAATTCCTTGTCTGTGTGTCCAGGGAGGGGTTGTTTCCACTGGGCTTAGTAATTTTGAAAAGTTGGCTCCCATGCAGAGGGGGAGAGCTGGAGATTTTCAAGATAGGTCCCGAAGTGGTGAACTGGATTAGGAACTGGTTGACGGACAGGCGCCAGAGGGTGGTGAATTCAGGGTTGCCAGGTGGAAATTTTTTTTTCCCACCCAAACGAGCCCAAAACCTGCCCAAACTCAAACCCCGCCGCTGACACCCCCGCCGTCATCGCCCCCGCCTCCCCCGTCATCGGCCCCGCCTCCCCCGTCATCGGCCCCGTCCAGAACGTCACTAACCCCGCCCCCAAAAAAACGCCCAAAAGACACAAAAGAGGCCCAAAAAACCGCCCACCTGGCAACACTGGTGGTGATGAATGGAGTTCGCTCGGAGGAGGGAAAGGTGAGTAGTGGAGTTCCACAGGGATCGGTGCTGGGGTCGATTCTGTTCAATATATTTGTGAGTGACATTGCCGAAGGGTTACAAGGTAAAGTTTGCCTATTTGCGGATGATACTAAGATCTGTAACAGAGTGGACACCCGGGAGGGAGTGGAGAGCATGAAAAGGGATCTGAGGAAGCTAGAAGAATGGTCTAAGGTTTGGCAATTAAAATTCAATGCTAAGAAATGCAAAGTGATGCATTTAGGGAGTAGAAACCCACGAGAGACTTATGTGTTAGGCGGAGAGAGTCTGATAGGTACTGAGGGGGAGAGGGATCTTGGGGTGATAGTATCCGAGGATCTGAAGGCGACGAAACAGTGTGACAAGGCGGTGGCTGTAGCGAGAAGGTTGCTAGGCTGTATAGAGAGAGGTGTGACCAGCAGAAGAAAGGGGGTGTTGATGCCCCTGTACAAGTCGTTGCTGAGGCCCCACCTGGAGTATTGTGTTCAGTCCTGGAGGCCCTACCTTGCTAAGGATGTAACAAAAATGGAAGCGGTGCAAAGAAAAGCTACAATAATGGTATGGGATTTGCGTTACAAGACATATGAGGAGAGACTTGCAGACCTGAACATGTATACCCTGGAGGAAAGGAGAAACAGGGGTGATATGATACACACGTTCAAATACTTGAAAGGTATTAATCCACAAACAAATCTTTTCCAGAGATGGGAAGGCGGTAGAACGAGAGGACATGAAATGAGATTGAAGGGGGGCAGACTCAAAAAAGATGTCAGGAAGTATTTTTTCACGGAGAGGGTGGTGGATGCTTGGAATGCCCTCCCGCATTCTGGGCTCCCTGATCTCATCTCATGGTTTCCAGTATCATCTCTATGCTGATGACACCCAACTGTATCTCTCCACACCAGACATCACCGCGGAGACCCAGGCAAAGGTATCGGCCTGCTTATCCGACATTGCTGCCTGGATGTCCAACCGCCACCTGAAACTGAACATGTCCAAGACCGAGCTTATCGTCTTTCCACCAAAACCCACTTCTCTTCCTCCACTTTCTCAGTTGATAACACCCTCATCCTCCCCGTCTCATCTGCCCGCAACCTCGGAGTCATCTTTGACTCCTCTCTTTCCTTCTCTGCGCATATCCAGCAGATAGCCAAGACCTGTCGCTTCTTCCTCTTTAACATCAGCAAAATTCGCCCTTTCCTCTCTGAACACACCACCCGAACTCTCGTCCACGCTCTCATTACCTCTCGCCTGGACTACTGCAACTTACTCCTCACCGGCCTCCCACTTAGCCATCTATCCCCCCTTCAGTCTGTTCAGAACTCTGCTGCACGTCTCATATTCCGCCAGAACCGATATACTCATATCACCCCTCTCCTCAGGTCACTTCACTGGCTTCCGATCAGATACCGCATTCAATTCAAGCTTCTCCTTCTTACCTACAAATGCACTCAGTCTGCTGCCCCTCACTACCTCTCTACCCTCATCTCCCCTTACGTTCCCGCCCGTAACCTCCGTTCACAGGATAAATCCCTCCTCTCAGTACCCTTCTCCACCACCGCCAACTCCAGGCTCCGCTCATTCTGCCTCGCCTCACCCTATGCTTGGAACAACCTTCCTGAACCCTTACGCCAAGCCCCCTCCCTGCCCATCTTCAAGTCTTTGCTTAAAGCCCACCTCTTCAATGCTGCGTTCGGCACCTAACCCTTACCGTTCAGTGAATCCAGACTGCCCCAATTTGACTGCCCCTATCGGACCGACCGTTCACTTGTCTATTAGATTGTAAGCTCTTTGAGCAGGGACTGTCTCTCTTTGTTAAATTGTACAGCGCTGCGTAACCCTAGTAGCGCTCTAGAAATGTTAAGTAGTAGTAGTAGTAGTAGGTGGTGGAGATGAAAACGGTAACAAAATTCAAACATGCGTGGGATATGCATAAAGGAATCCTGTGCAGTAGGAATGGATCCTCAGAAGATTAGCCAAAATTGGGTGGCGGAGCAGGTAGGGGAAGAGAGGTTGGTGGTTGGGAGGAGAGGATAGTGGAGGGCAGACTTATACGGTCTGTGCCAGAGCCAGTGATGGGAGGCTGGAAATACTGCTGGGCAGACTTGTACGGTCTGTACCCTGAAAAAGGCAGGTACAAATCAAGGTAAGGTATACACACATGAGTTTATCTTGTTGGGCAGACTGGATGCAGCATGCAGGTCTTTTTCTGCTGTCATCTACTGTGTTACTATGTAACCTAGGGGAAAAACTCCCAATGATTGATCAGCTTCTATATTATCTGCATTGAACCTTGTGGTATTTGCGGACTACAAGACTTGTATTGTTTATTTATTTGTTACATTTGTATCCCACACTTTCCCACCTATTTGCAGGCTCAGTGTGGCTTACATAGTGCCGCAGAGGCATTCGCCAGTCCGGTAATGAAACAAATACAGGTGGTATTATGGTTGAGTAAGGAACATATGTTTCAATTACAATGGGAATCAAAGAGAGGAAAGATTATTTAGTGTCCAGTACAAGCTTTGGTTATGTTGTGTTGCAGAGTGCAGGCATTTATGTTGGGTTGGCGGGGTATGCCTTTTTGAACAGGTAGGTCTTTAATGATTTCCTGAAGTTTACTACTACTATTTAACATTTCTAGAGTGCTACTAGGGTTATGCAGCGCTGTGCAATTTAACATAGGACAGTCCCTGCTCAAAGAGCTTACAATCTAATAGACAAATGTACAGTCAGTCAAGTAGGGGCAGTCTAGATTTCCTGAAAGGTATAAAGGTTAGGTGCCGAAAGCAACATTGAAGAGGTGGGCTTTGAGCAACAATTTGAAGATGGGCAGGGAGGGGGCTTGGCGTAAGGGCTCAGGAAGTTTATTCCAAGCATAGGGTGAGGTGAGGCAGAATGGGCGGAGTCTGGACTTGGCGGTGGTGGAGAAGGGTACTGAGAGGAGGGATTTGTCATGTGAGCGGAGGAGAGGAGATGAGGGTAGAGAGGTAATGAGGGGCTGCAGACTGAGTGCATTTGTAGGTAAGAAGGAGAAGCTTGAACTGTATGCAGTATCTGATCGGAAGCCAGTGAAGTGACCTGAGGAGAGGGGCGATATGAGTATATCGGTTCAGGCGGAATATAAGACGTGCAGCAGAGTTCTGAACGGATTGAAGGGGGGATAGATGGCTAAGTGGGAGGCCAGTGAGAAGTAGGTTGCAATAGTCAAGGCGAGAGGTAATGAGAGCATGGATGAGGGTTCGGGTGGTGTGCTCAGAGAGGAAAGGGCGAATTTTGCTGATGTTAAAGAGGAAGAAGCGACAGATCTTGGCTGTCTGCTGGATATGCGCAGAGAAGGAAAGGGAGGAGTCGAAGATGACTCCGAGGTTGCGGGCAGATGAGACGGGGAGGATGAGAGTGTTATCAACTGAGATAGAAAGTGGAGGAAGAGGAGAAGTGGGTTTTGGTGGAAAGACGATAAGCTCGGTTTTGGCCATGTTCAGTTTCAGGTGGCGGTTGGACATCCATGCAGCAATGTCAGATAAGCAGGCCGATACCTTGGCCTGGGTCTCCACGGTGATGTCTGGTGTGGAGAGATACAGCTGGGTGTCATCAGCATAAAGATGATACTGGAAACCATGAGATGAGATCAGTGAGCCCAGGGAAGAGGTGTAGATTGAAGAAAGAAGGGGTCTAAGGACAGATCCCTGGGGAACTCCAACAGAGAGCGGGATGGGAGTGGAGGAGGATCCATGAGAGTATGCTCTGAAGGTGCGGTGGGAGAGATAGGAGGAGAACCAGGAGAGGACAGAGCCCTGGAACCCGAATGAGTATTGCGTTCAGTTCTGGTCGACATATTTCAAAAAGGTTATAGCGGAATTAAACAAGGCTCAAAAAAGTGCGACCAAAATGATAAAGGGCATGGACGAAAATGGTGTTAAAGGGGCGATCAAGGAGGACAAAGCCGTAGCGGAGAAATTAAATGAATTCTTTGCTTCGGTCTTCACCGAGGAGGATTTGGGGGGGACACCGGTGCCGGAAAGAATATTTGAAGCGGGGGAGTCGGAGAAACTAAACAAATTCTCTGTAACCTTGGAGGATGTAATGGGTCAGTTCAGCAAGCTGAAGAGTAGTAAATCACCGGGACCTGATGGTATTCATCCCAGAGTATTAATAGAACTAAAAAATGAACTTGCGGAGCTACTGTTAGAAATATGCAATCTGTCCCTAAAATCGAGTGTAATACCGGAAGACTGGAGGGTAGCCAATGTTACTCCGATTTTTAAGAAAGGTTCCAGAGGAGATCCGGGAAATTATAGACCGGTGAGTCTGACGTCGGTGCCGGGCAAGATGGTGGAGGCTATTATTAAGAATAAAATTGCAGAGCATATACAAAAACATGGACTGATGAGACAAAGTCAGCACGGATTTAGTGAAGGGAAGTCTTGCCTCACCAATCTAATGCATTTTTTTGAGGGGGTAAGCAAACATGTGGACAATGGGGAGCCGGTTGATATTGTATATCTGGATTTTCAGAAGGCGTTTGACAAAGTGCCGCACGAAAGACTCCTGAAGAAATTGCAGAGTCATGGAATCGGAGGTAGGGTATTATTATGGATTAAGAACTGGTTGAAAGATAGGAAGCAGAGAGTAGGATTGCGTGGCCAGTATTCTCAGTGGAGGAGGGTAGTTAGTGGGGTCCCGCAGGGGTCTGTGCTGGGTCCGTTGCTTTTTAATGTATTTATAAATGACCTAGAGATGGGAATAACTAGTGAGGTAATTAAATTCGCCGATGACACAAAATTATTCAGGGTCGTCAAGTCGCAGGAGGAATGTGAACGATTACAGGAGGACCTTGCGAGACTGGGAGAATGGGCGTGCAAGTGGCAGATGAAGTTCAATGTTGACAAGTGCAAAGTGATGCATGTGGGTAAGAGGAACCCGAATTATAGCTACGTCTTGCAAGGTTCCGCGTTAGGAGTTACGGATCAAGAAAGGGATCTGGGTGTCGTCGTCGATGATACGCTGAAACCTTCTGCTCAGTGTGCTGCTGCGGCTAGGAAAGCGAATAGAATGTTGGGTGTTATTAGGAAGGGTATGGAGTCCAGGTGTGCGGATGTTATAATGCCGTTGTATCGCTCCATGGTGCGACCGCACCTGGAGTATTGTGTTCAGTACTGGTCTCCGTATCTCAAAAAAGATATAGTAGAATTGGAAAAGGTACAGCGAAGGGCGACGAAAATGATAGTGGGGATGGGACGACTTTCCTATGAAGAGAGGCTGAGAAGGCTAGGGCTTTTCAGCTTGGAGAAGAGACGGCTGAGGGGAGATATGATAGAAGTGTATAAAATAATGAGTGGAATGGATCGGGTGGATGTGAAGCGACTGTTCACGCTATCCAAAAATACTAGGACTAGAGGGCATGAGTTGAAGCTACAGTGTGGTAAATTTAAAACGAATCGGAGAAAATTTTTCTTCACCCAACGTGTAATTAGACTCTGGAATTCATTGCCGGAGAACGTGGTACGGGCGGTTAGCTTGACGGAGTTTAAAAAGGGGTTAGATAGATTCCTAAAGGACAAGTCCATAGACCGCTATTAAATGGACTTGGAAAAATTCCGCATTTTTAGGTATAACTTGTCTGGAATGTTTTTACGTTTGGGGAGCGTGCCAGGTGCCCTTGACCTGGATTGGCCACTGTCGGTGACAGGATGCTGGGCTAGATGGACCTTTGGTCTTTCCCAGTATGGCACTACTTATGTACTTATGTACTTAACTCCTCCTATGTGAGGAAAGGCTAAAGAGGTTAGGGCTCTTTAGCTTGGAAAAGAAAGCTGAGGGGGGATAAGATTGAGGTCTACAAAATACTTAGTGGAGTAGAACGGGTAAAAGTGAGTCAGTTTTTCATGCTTTCAAAAAATATAAAGACCAGGGAACACTCAATTAAATTACATGGAAATACTTTTAAAACAGGTGGAAATATTTTTTTCACTCAATGAATAGTTAAGCTCTGGTACTCACTGCTGGAGGATGTAACAGTGGTTAATGTATCTGGGTTTAAAAAAGGTTTGGACAAGTTCCTGGAGGAATGTTAGTACTAGCTGGGTATCTGCCAGGTACTTGTGTCGGAAGCAGGATACTGAGCTAGATGGACGATTGATCTGACCATTATGTTATAAATGCACTTCAGTGATGTGGGATCTCTTCTATTCCAATATATTCCCTTGCAGTTTATCTGTAGGGGTTTCTTCATTGAACACAGAACAAAGTACCTCATGGAAGACTCCAGAGGAAATTGGGAGAGTCATGGGATAGGAGGTACTGTCCTATTGTGGATTAAAAACTGGTTAAAATATAGAAAACGGAGAGTAGGGTTAAATGGTCAGTATTCTCAATGGAGAAGGGTAGTTAGTGGGGTCCCCAGGGGTCTGTGCTAGGACCTCTGCTTTTTAACATATTTATAAATGACCTAGAGATAAGGAGTAACTAGTGAGATAATTGCATTTGCTAATAACACAAAGTTATTCAAAGTTGTTAAATTGCAAGAGGATTGTGAAAAATTACAAGAGGACCTTACGAGACTGGGCGTCTAAATGGCAGATGATGTTTAATGTGAGCAAGTGCAAAGTTATGCATGTAGGAAAGAGGAACCTGAAATATAGCTATGTTATGCAAGGTTCCACATTAGGCGTCACCGACCAAGAAAGGGATCTAGGTGTCGTCGATGATAACGTTGAAACCTTCTGCTCAGTGTGCTGCTGCGGCTAAGACAGCAAATAGAATGTTAGGTATTATTAGGAAAGGAATGGAAAACAAAAATGAGGATGTTATAATGCCGTTGTATCGCTCCATGGTGCGACCACACCTCGAATATTGTGTTCAATTCTGGTCACCCCATCTCAAAAAAGATGTAGTGGAATTAGAAAAGGTGCAGAGAAAGCCGACGAAAATGATAAAGGAGATGAGACGACTTCCCTATGAGGAAAAGCTAAAGTGGCCTGGGCGCTTCAGCTTCGAGAAAAGACAGCTAAGGGAAGATATGATAGAGGTCTATAAAATAATTGAGTGGCGTGGGTAGGCGTGAAGCATCTGTATACGCTTTCTAAAAATACTGTGACTAGAGGGCATGCGATAAAGCTACAAAGTAGTAAATTTAAAACTAATCGGAGAAACGTTTTCTTCACTCAACGTGTAATTAAGCTCTGGAATTCGTTGCCAGAGAATGTGGTAAAGGCGGTTAGCTTAGCGGAGTTTTAAAACGGGTTGGACGGCTCCCTAAAGGAAAAGTCCATAGACCATTATTAAATTGGACTTGGGGAAAATCCACTGCTCGTTTCTGGGATAAGCAGCATAAAATGTTTTGTACTTCTTTGGGACCTTGCCAGATAATTGTGACCTGGATTGGCCAGTGTTGGAAGCAGGTTGCTGGGCTTGATAGACCTTTGGTCTGTCCCAGTATGGCAATACTTATGTGCTTAGCATTTCTGCATTTCATGGTCACTCTCGCATAGCAATCCTCAGCATTTTTTGGTCTTAAAATTTAATTTCTAGTTTTCCTCCTTTCCCTGACATGTCTGAAGTTTTGTCACTTTGCCTCCCATTTTTCCTCTCCTCTTTCCCCCCCCCCCCCCCCCCCCCCCCCCCACTCCCATTTACCATACTTCTTTCTTTGCACTTCACACAGTTCTATCACTGCCTATAATACACATCTCAAGACAAAGGAACCCTGGATTTAAGGGTACCTAGGTTTATCCAAGATATATATATACAAAAAAATAGTTTTGTAATTTGGAATGTGTAGTTCTTCCATCCAAACAGGATTAAAGGCTGCTCTACAATTTCAAAATCTTGTGTGCATAGTGCGGTGATCATTGAAATGAGATTGAAGGGGGGACAGACTCAAGAAAAATGTCAGGAAGTATTTTTTCACGGAGAGAGTGGTGGATGCTTGGAATGCCCTCCCGTGGGAGGTGGTGATGAAAATGGTAACGGAATTTAAACATGCGTGGGATAAACATAAAGGGATCCTCTGGAGCTTAGCGGAGATTGGATGGCAGAGGCAGGGCTGGTGGTTGGGAGGCGGGGCTAGTGCTGGGCAGACTTACACGGTCTGTGCCCTGAAAAGGACAGGTACAAATCAAGGTAGGGTATACACAAAAATAGCACATATGAGTTTATCTTGTTGGGCAGACTGGATGGACCGTGCAGGTCTTTTTCTGCCATCATCTACTATGTTACTATGCTTTATAGTAGCTAATATACATACAGCTACTTGGGTGAATGTTGTCATCTTTGAAATGGAAGAGCAATAAAGCAGTAAACTTGTATCCCTGGGTTCCTTGTGTGTGAATTGTTTTAGTTAAATTTTTGTGTTTCACTAAATCTCATCCTAAACAGTGTTGTTGTGATTGATGGTAAATACAGGTCATTCATCTTCCTTAACAGGGTATAAGATTCCCGTAATTGAAAACTTGGGAGCCACACTGGACCAGTTTGACACTATTGATTTCTCTGATAATGAAATCAGAAAATTGGATGGGTTTCCTTTATTGAAAAGACTTAAAACATTATTGGTGAACAATAACAGAATATGGTAAGTAGTTTTTGGTCCTGTAAAACTCAAAGACAACAAGCTCTGTCAAAATTTGTGAAAACACAAATTCTAGTCAGGATGTGAAAAATCTACCTGTCCACTCACTCTCCTGGTGAAAGTGGAATTTTTTTTTTTTTAAGGCAAATATGGTAACGGGAGCCTTGGACCCAGGAGGGACAGATGGGGGAGTTTCCCTAACTATGGCTAGGGAGGGCATATGGGTTGGTAGAAAGAGTGAAGAAGGGAAGCATGCATGGGGGAGGGGGGGCTGAGCAGAGAATTTATTTTGCACTTATCCCTGGCTATGTATTCTGCTACCAACTCCTGTTAAGATTAAAAAAAAAAAGAAATTAATGGGTTGCAAGGGGTAGAAGTTGGGACTACGGTGTAAATGCTGTAAATCCTTCACAAGTGTTAGAGGACTTTTTTCAAACTCTGCTCTTAATTGTTAGACTGCAGAATGATGTGCCCTCCCATTAGCATAAAGAATACAAATGTACAGGGCCATAAGATTTATTTATTTATTTATTTCTACCCCACATTTTCCCACACACAGGCACAATGTGGCTAATGTGAAAAGGAAAAATGACAGTACAATAAGAGAAAATGGTAAGACACAAGAATAGAGCAGAAAGGGGAAAGGTGCAAAACAGATGCAGGGGTGGGGAAGGGAGACTATTGGTCGAGAAGAGTGTGAGGGGAATAGACCAGCCCAAATAGCTGGGTTTTCAGCAGCCTCTTGAACGGGAAACTTTAAAAGTCTAGCTTAGATACTTTATTTTGTTAAGTGGTGTTTATGGTGTGTGTTTCTGTTGTTTTGAAGATTTTTAACACTTCTAAAATTTTAGTCGTGTAGGTGAGGGAATTGAATTTGTCCTGCCAAACCTTAAAGAATTGATCCTCACAAGCAATAGTATTGTGGAATTGGTAAGTTTTTTTGTTTGTTTTTTCTTTCTTCTTTTTCCTCTGTTCATTATTAAAATTCAGTTACATTGAGTTGGTTCTAAATAATTGTGACTGTCTAGTAGAGAGAAGCAAAACGACTCATCTGATCCTTTCTGCAAATGTCTGTCCCTACAATAAGATGTGTCCAGTCACTCCTACACTCCAGGAGTGCTGCCTACCCAACAATGGAAAGCACACCTGCTTTATGGCACATCAGGTAAAAATCGTGTGCACTTCTCCTCCACAGAGGTGAAACAGTGGTCAGAAATACACTTTCATGTGAAAATGTGCACAAGTCTTGATGTGCCTCCCGTGGGAATTATTTAAATTGTATTTTGCAGGTAAGCAACTCTAAAGGGCCATCTTTTGTCTACAGAATAGATTACTAGGAACCTGAGCCGCATTAAAGGGCTTTGCGGTATTTTTGCTTTTAGCATTTGGTGAATAGCGCATTGAGTGCTTTTTGTGTCGGGTGTGGCATGGAAGGCGTTTGGCAGTTAGCGTGCAGTAAATGCAGGACGACTTAACTAAGAGCTTCTGCGTTAACTGAAAGCAGGCACCGTACATCATTGACTGTTAATTCACAACCAGCAGTAAAACAAATGGAGTAACACTCCGTATCACTAGGTGCTGTTAGTTTTGCACTTGCTGCATGTTGACTTCCTGCTGTTTTTGTGCAAAATCTAACGCATTTTAGTAAAATCAATAATTTCCTGAAAAACAATTTTTGGAGCATAAGTTACACACACAGACCTAACAGTTAAATAGAATATTAGAAATTTAAATATACTCGGCAGAGAAAGTAAAAAAAAAGGAAAAACATGAAATTTAACATTTGCATTTCTTAATTGCACCATTCCAAGTGCTCAGAACAATGTTCAGTCCTACTAAGATTTATGAAAACAAAGAATTACAGTTAAAAAACAGCATATACGTATATGTAGTAGGGCTGATTATTAGTGACTTTTTTTCATAGTTTAGTAGAAGCTGTTTTTATTACATTTTAGGTAATAATGATGCAAATGAGCTGGCTTATTTACATTTCTTGAGTACAGTTCACATGCATTCCTACATGAAAAAATCTCCCAACCATTTTAGTAATGGCAATTTACAAATTTAAAGAGTAAGCCCCTTCTTGGTATCTTAAGGGGCTGGTGTTTCAGGAAGAGGGTTGAGGAGACACTGATATTGAGGTAAGGTAGAGATCATAAGGACCTCATGTGAACCCAGGGGCTCAAATTCCTGCTTTGGTTAGTAGCCGGTTCCTGCACAGGTGCACACAGCTTACCAAAATCACCACTGCAGCAAGAAAATTTGTTTCAGGCACCTGAGATTTTCATAGTCCTTTAAGAAAAAAATAAAGTTTTGCAGGAGCTGATTCATCCCTTCACTGCATGGCTGTGTGGAACTAATTCTCACAGTAATCACATGAGGCTTCAGGACGCTTGCCCATAGCCTTGCAGTGCAGGGAGGAAGAAGCTTCTGTTGCCACAGACAGCAGGCTGATAAGTTCTGAGGACTTTCAAGTCCACAGTTGCTAGATGGCTGAAGGAGACTATCGCATCAGCTTATTTGTTTGCAAGGGAAGCAGGATCCTTAGACCTTGCAGGCTTATTCTACAAAAGGTACAGTGACATCTTGGGCGGAGACTACCTCACTGTCTCCATGTGGATATTTGCAAGGTGTCGACATTGTTGATGGTGCATACCCTTTGCAAAGCACTACAGAGTGGACGTTGCAGCATGTTTGGGAGCTTAGGTCCTCAGGGTGGCAGCGCCAGGATCCAACCCACTCTAGGAATTGCTTTTGAATGTCCCACGGATTCTGGAATAGTAGGAAGCTACATAATGGAAGGAAAATTTGTCGTACCTGATAATTTTCTGTCCATTAGTCCTTCCCACTATTCTAAGAGTTTGTCTGGGGAATAGGAGTGGGGAGTTTCCTGCCTTGAACCAAACCCTGCCTTTTAAAGTCCCATCATAGGTTAAGGCACACTCCAGCTTGCTCAAACCATAAGCTGACTGAGGGGATAGGTGTGGCTTGCTTCCATGCTATAGTTTTGTACTGTGGCAGCCCTGACTTCTAGCAATATATCAGAATATGCTCTTTCCAAATAAGAGAACATTTGGGTTGTTTGTACTGCAAAGAGAACTTCGCTGAAACTTGGTGTGGGTGTATGGGGGGGGGGGGGGGGGTGGAGAGGGAGGTTGTTTGCTCCAAAGCATACTTCTTGCAAAGTGGCTTCACACTTTGCTGTTATGAAATTTTATTCCTGTAGTAAAATCTAGTCAAACGTTTGCTTCAGGGTTGAAATGCTCATAACCTGTAGAACATAAAGATTACTGTTAAAAACTTGAAAATCTTATTATGTAGGTGGTTAAATTAGTAGTTAAGTACTATATAGTTACTCTTTTTCTGGTTATTCATTGATCTCTTTTTCCTTTTTCAGGGTGATCTGGATCCTCTGGCGACAATTAAATCTTTGACCTATCTGAGGTATACAGTTCTTAATGTTTTATGGCAAAAAGTTAATGCCATGATCATATTTTTCTCTAACTTTTTTTCCCCTCCCAAAAAATGTGCCAAAATGCAGTATTTTAGACTGGATGTGAATTTCCCTCAAGTCCACCTTTCTCATTGGGTCACAATGGACCGACCTCTGTCCTTCATGTGTAGTGTGGAAATTTTATTAATAGGCCTCTCATTCTGTTTCCTTGCTGTACCTCTTAACAGCTGACTGTAGATGGCGTGAGCAATTTTTGACATCCTGCATACACCATACACCAGATGCTTCCTGCTATCCTTTCTGTGGCTCATTTTTCTTTCTAAGCCAGTCTATGTTAAACCAGACTGTTTGTAGAAATCCACTCTTCCCTTTTTCATTCATATTAGTTACTTGTGGACATCAAAGAAGCACAAAATGTTTGTTAAAAATTATGCTATACTACATTTTATCAGTGCATCAAAACAGTTAACATAACTATAAAAAAGAAAAGGGGGGTGGGGTTTGAAAAGTCCAGACCCAGATGTACCAGTTGTGCCCTTCTTCCGGCAGATTGAGACAGGATGTAAAAGGGTTCAGTGTACTTATAAAAGGCATCAATGCAGCCTGTTTGTCACTACCATGTGCTGGAGACAGAAATAACTGAGCACCTATGCAGCTGGATTGGGATCTTCAGTGATACTAGCTAGAGAGTAGATGGTGTGGAGGGTGGAGACCTCTGGCCATTCTAAAGGAGGAGCAGGAGATTTTTAAAAAATCGCATTTTCTCAGATCTTTCTCCCCAACCAGGGCCCTGGGGGTCACTGTGCTTAAGATACAGGAGAAAGGATCAGGGATGCTTTTCTGAACTTTGTCTGGTGTCCTGGAAAGTGCGGGCTGTTCAAGAGATCCTGCAGAGGTTGGCCAACCTAAGGCGATCATTCCGGTTCCACACCAGGAGAGAGGCCTGGGTCGTTACGCCATTTATTTTGTGGTTCCAAAGAAAGGAGAGGTCCCTTTGTCCCATGTTGGATCTGAGGGGGTGAATCAAGCCCTTCATATACCCTCGTTTTGCAAGGAAACCTTCAGGTCGGTCACTGTGGCAGTGCAATCAGAGTTCCTCACGTCCTTGGATCTGACAGAAGCGTATCTTCATATTCCGATTCAGCAGGCTCACCAGATTCCTTTACTTTTGGGACGGCATTATCAATTGTGTACTCCCTTTCAGGTTGGTGACAGTTAATGGCAATCGTGGTGCTCTAGAAGGAAGGGATATTGGTTCACCCTTACTTGGGTGATTGGCTTATTCGTGCAAAATCTCTCCAGGAGAGCTTGGCAGCCATTGATCAAGTTGTTCAGTTGCTGCTGATGTTGGGACTGTGTGGTCAACCTGGCCAAGAGTTATCTGGTGTCCTCACAAAGGTTGGAGTATCTGGTTGTTCGCTTCAACTCGCTTCTGAGGAAGGTGTTCCAGAGCTCAGGATACAGAAGGTCCAGGTGCAGGTTTGGTGCTGGTTGCGTTCAGTGTCCCCGGGCTCAGGACTACCTCCAAGTGTTGGGTCCCAAGGCGGCAAGTCTGGAAGTGGTGCAGTGGGCCAGGGTCCATACAAGACCGTTGCTGGAAGCTCTTCTCTCAAGGTGGGTCTCCAAGGAGTGGAATGGAGGAGACCTCCCTATCTGGGGGAGGGTACGGCACACTTTACACTGGTGGCTGGCTCTGCACAATTGGAGGGAATGCCGCTGGATCCCTCAAAATGGACTGTGATCATGACTGGCGCCAGTCTCTCAGTCTGAGGAGCACACTGTTTAGGACAAGTAGTGCAGAGGCTATGGTCCTCTGAGGAGGCTTGTTGGTCGATCAACAGGTTAGAAACCAGAGTGACAGCTTGCATCGCTAGCCTCTCAGGATATCCTTCAGGGACAGTCGACTTTAGTTTTGTTGGACAACGCTATGGCAGTAACCTACGTCAGTCATCGGGGAGGCACCAGGAGCGGACTAGTGGCCTGCCTGATGAAACGGTCAGAGCAGCATATCGAGGATCCATCGGCAACGCACAAAAAGTAGCACATATGAGTTTATCTTGTTGGGCAGACTGGATGGACCATGCAGGTCTTTTTCTGCCGTCATCTACTGTGTTACTATGTTACTATAAGTCTGCCTGAACGTTCTCCACACCTACTATCTCGGCAGAAGTGTGTTGGATCCTGTGGAATGTTGTCTCAGAGATGAAGTAACATAGTAAATGACGACAGCTAAGGACCTGTATGATCCATCCAGTCTACCCAACAAGATAAACTCATTTTACATGGTATGTGATACTTTATATGTATACCCGAGGGCACAGACCGTTGAAGTCTGCCCAGTACTGTTCTTGTACTAAGTTCTGAAGCTAACATCGAAGCCCCTTAAAATTTACACTCCAGCCCATCCCTATCTATTCAGTCACGATCAGGTCGTAGACCATAGTCTGCCCAGCTTCCGTTTTGTTTCCAGTTACCGGCATCGCCACCCAATCTCCGCTAAGGTTCCACAGAACCATTCCTTCTAAACAGGATTCCTTTGTGTTTATCCCAAACATGAAAACTCATTAGCTCTTGTATTTTAGTAATTGTTTAAAGTATTTTAAATTAGAGTGGTGCTTGGGATTTGAACCCCTGGTTACCTACACTTCAGTAGGTTGATTTTAGTTCTGAGCCACCTACAACTGTTGTCTTCAAGCTAATTGTGGACAGATGAGAGTCCCCCGTCGTGGATTTGATGGCAACTTGTCACAGTGCCAAGGCTCTTCAGTTCTTCAGTTGGCACAAGGATCCTTGTGTGGAGGGTCTGGATGCCCTAGTGCAGAGGTGGCAGTCGTTGGGAGTCCTGTATGTGTTCCCTTCTTGGTCCTTTGTGGGCAGGGTTCTCCAGAGGATCAGACTTCACCATGATCCAGTGGCGGTAGTTCCGCCCGGTGGACCCCACGGTATGGGGATCTGGTTTGTCTCCCTGCTGGAAGAGCTGCTATGGCCTCCCATCAGAGAAGGCTGTCAACACAATGGCCTGTATGAGTGGCTGATTCAGCTCCATTCTGTCTTATGTCTTGGATCTTATCCCAGAAATAAACAGTGGATTTTCCCCAAGTCAATTTAATAATGGTCTATGGACTTTTCCTTTAGGAAGCCATCCAGTCCTTTTTTTTAAACCCTGCTAAATTAACCGCCTTTACCACATTCTCTGGCAACAAAGTCCAGAGTTTAATTACACGTTGAGTGAAGACAGTTTCTCCGATTAGTTTTAAATTTACTACTTTGTAGCTTCGTCGCTTGCCCTCTTGTCCTAGTATTTTTGGAGAGAGTAAACAAGCAATTCACGTCTACTCGTTCCACTCATCATTTTATAGACCTTTATCATATCTCCCCTCAGTTAACCCAGAAAAATAAAAAAAAAGAGAGAAATGAAGTGATTGAGCTCAGTGGTGAACACTGTAGGTCTGGCAAGGGGAGATTCTGTTTTCGTATCAAGGGCAGTGGCAGCTCATGGTGCTCTGGATTAACTGGTGGATGGTCAACACTGAGAGGACAGGCTATTTGAGGACTAGCTCTAGGGGAACTGCACAGCCCACTTAGAAGTCAGTGGTTATCAGTCTCCATCTGCTGGTAGGCGTGCATAACCCATTCGTCTGTGCCGGTTTGGAGGGTCTAAAAAGAAAAATAGCAGGCAAGACTTAATTTCTCCATAGGCGGGTACAACCCTACTGGTCCTTAGGGTTTAAGGAAAGAAAATTAGCAGGTGAGACATTTCTCTTTATATGTGTTGATAATATGATTATTAAGTGGAGCTGACAAGAATGTTCACTTTGTTTTAAAAATGTAAACCTAAAATATGGATTTAGTTTTGTGTGGGGTTTTTTTTTTTGTTTTGTTTTGCAGCATAATGAGGAACCCAGTAATAAACAAAAAGCATTACCGTCTCTATGTGATCCATAAAATTCCACAGGTTCGAGTGTTAGATTTTCAGAAAGTGAAGTTAAAGGTAAGTTTTTCTCAGCCTTGTGTTTAAGATCGTTGTCCAGAGCTGCCAAGTTACCAATTTCCAGGAGGGAGATTATAAGGCAGTCCTAGTTTTCTGACGGCCTCATCCTGGTGCATGATGGGATCTGCTGCACTGATTTAAATGGTTAGAATAAGGGGAATTAAATACCACACTGCTTTAGGATATAAGTTTAAACCTATGACTAGCCAACGTGTCTCCCTTCCGAAATGGGTAGCTTGAGCAGTGCTGCCTTATTTAAAAGTTAATTAGTAGTGTCGGTGTTCTCCTAATATGCATTTCTTTTCTTTTTTTTTACTGAAGTTTTATAAATTAGAATGTTGAGTATCGGCAGGCAACATCCAGTCTCTTTAGTTTACACAGTGTCATTCCCCTTATTCCGTCCATAAGGTCCCACAGTAACTCAAGCTGGCACCAGTATCAAAGTGGCTGTTAACTGAGCACTGTGGCCCCTGGTCTTACCAGCTGGCAACCTGTTGCCTACAACTTGCCATACAGGTCCAGGCAAGAATGCAGCTTGGCATAGTTGGTCACATGAATGCCCACGGCTTTGTATCCAGGTCTAGCATTCTGCAAATACAGCTTTTCCAGTAAGACTTCTAATGTACTTTCTACCCACCAGTCCGCTGCTATTTATTTTCAATTTGGTATACCACCATTCATTAAACTAGTACGGTCGTTTACAACTGGTTTTTAACCCAGTCCTCGGGGACCACCTGGCCAGTTGGGTTTTCAGGGTACCCACAGTGAATATTCATATGAAAGAGTGCATGCCAAGAATGCAGTTTTTCTCATGCATGTTCATTGTGGATGTCCTGAAAACCTGTGCACTAGGTTGAAAACCACTGGTTTACAATATACTACACAGAACGCATTGCGTAACTTAAGATAGGCAAGCAGCAAGGCTTTACAATCCATCTTAGCACAGGTCACATTTAATATAGATAATTGGGGGGGGGGGGTCCACTCAGCAGCACCTACTCTAGAAGTTGCAAATCCCAGCCAGTTCTTGCAGTCTTTTACAGCTAAGGATTCTCTCCTTATCCCATGCCTTACCATTTTAACCTACACGTCACCTGAAATGATGATCATGAATCTACTATCCTTTCAGTTTAGTCTGTACTCCTCCCCCCACTCCCCAAATTATGACATCTTGTTTTAGAACATCCTGTCAGTTTTCTTAAGCACTGTTAATACCTTTCAGCCATTTGTCTCTGTCATGTCTTCCCATCTTGCCTCTGTTCGAGGGTGCTGGCATTGTAGATATGGAGCCTCCTTTCACAGGGATTCTACTGTATACCTTGCAGCATTTTGCTAACCTTTCTGTCTGTAGTCTTTCAGAGGTATGGGCCAGCAGAACTGAACACGGTGCTGCAGATGTGATTCTGAGAGCGATATACTACTCTAAATTTTTTATTATTACTTTACACTAGGGTTACTAGGGCACATAGAGAGCAGCATATAGCCGTCTTTTCTCCAAGCTGAAGAGCCCCAGCCGCTTTAGCCTTTCCTCATAGGGAAGTCGTCTCATTCCCTTTATCGTTTTCATCGCCCTTCTTTGCACCTTTTCTAATTCCACTATATATTTTTTGAGATGCGGCGACCAGAATTGAACACAATATTCGAGGTGCTACTCTTTAATTTGTCAAATTGTGCCATTACATTGTCCAGGTTTATAGAGAAATGTAGTGGTAGGGTGGTGGTCTCAGTCCAAGAGAATCGCCATCCTGTTGTTGTTTCAAGAATCAATAGCAGATCATTTTCTAGTTTTTCATAAGACAGAATAAATAGGGTAGGGATGATTCATTTCTGCCGAAATTGGTGTTTTGAAACTTTGTTTTTCTCAATATTGTTAAGAATTAAAATGTGAGTTTTAGAAGATGTGGTAATGAATGCATTTTGAATCAAATCTTATTCGCATATGTTTTGAATGCTCCCTTTGGGACTGGCATGGCAATTCAGGACCATGCACTGGTGGTGTCTGGATTATGGAGCAGCTGGTTCAGGAATCAATAATAGGGACAAACTTTAGACTTGGTCCTTAGTGGCCCTGATAATTTGGTGGCACAGTGATCATAACGTGATCATATTTGATTTAATAGATTGGAATAAGTACAAAAAAGGAAATCCTCTAGCATTCAACTTTCAAAAAGGACACTGATAAAATGAGGAAAATGGTTTAAAAAAAACACCTAGGTCAAGCATAGACATTTTTCAAAAGTACTGACCTAGAAACCCAGACCAGATATTCCACATATTAAAAAAAAACAAAAAGGTGGAAGAAAGGCCAAACAGTGTACATGGTGAAAAGTAATGTGAAGGAGGCTATTGGAGCTAAAAACATCCTTCCTTCAGAAAATTGAATAAGGTTCTTATTGTACATACCGTGTTTCCCCGAAAATAAGACACTGTCTTATATTAATTTTTGCCCCCAAAAATGCGCTAGGTCTTATTTTCAGGGGCTGTCTTATTTTTCGGGGAAACATCGGAATTGGATCGGGGTTGGCCCGCCCGCCCTCCGTCGCTCCTGGAACTAACCTTAAACGCCTCCTTTCACCTTTGCAGCAGCAGGGCAGGCCACTCCTTCCTTCCGTGTCCTGCCGTCGCCTGATGTAACGTCCGCAAGGGCGGGGCACGGAAGGAAGGAGAGGTCTGCCCTGCTGCTGCTTGCTGCGAAGGTGAAAGGAGGCGTTTAAGGTTAGTTCCGGGAGCGACGGAGGGGGGGGGGGCCCGGTGGCCTCGGGTGGGGGGGGGGGGGGGCGGCGGCCTTGTCCGGCTCTCGTGGGCCCTGCTTTCAAACAAAAATTTGCTAGGTCTTACTTTCGGGGGAGGCCTTATATCTACCAATTCAGGAAAACCTCTACTAGGTCTTATTTTCGGGGGATGTCTTACTTTCGGGGAAACAGGGTAATAGGAAAAAAACATAAGGAATAGCAAGTCAAATGCAAAGCACTGATAAGGCAATGAGACTTTGCCTCTGAGGCAAGCTTCAGTACATAATAAAAACTTTAAGTACATTCAGAGTAAGATGCCATTAGGAGAAGGGTTAATTGACGATCAAAGGGTAAAAGTGACACTCGGGGAGGACAAGGCTATAGTGGAGAGACTAAGAGGCTCATTTTCAAAACACTGAGACTTACAAAATTTCATAGGTTTCTAAGTGCTTTGGAAATGTGCCTCTAAATTCTTTGCTTTGGTCGTCACTATGGAATATGTGGGGGTGGTATTTAATGATGACAAGTCTAGGTGCAGATCACTGCAGGGATGTAACTCTGGTCAAGTATCCATGAAGAGTAAAAGTACAGGTCACTGAAACTGCATATAAAACTGCTTGCCACCCTCAAAATTGGAAGAGTTTGTTTTGAGTAAGGCCTTAATTTAGACCCATTCTAGTGTTTCACAGAAGAAAGGAATAATGGTGGAGGAAGACATTAGAATATGATCCTAATGTTCTTGATATTAACTTTGTGTGTGGTATCGCTGCAGGAGCGTCAGGAGGCAGCAAAAATGTTCAAGGGCAAACGGGGTGCACAACTTGCAAAGGATATTGCCAGGAGATCCAAAACGTAAGATACAGATAACCCAACCTAAAATTGGAGCTCACTTCCAGAAACACCTTCTAGGTAGCTTATCGGCTATTAAAGAGAAGCTACAGCTGTCAGCGTGTTTAATATCTGGGCTTAAAGCTCTACTGAGCAGCCTGTGAATGAATTATGGCGAAATTGCAACTGGATGATATGATTGGGCACATGAGAAATGAAGGGGGCAGTGCTAGTGAATGCCTTCCAAATTCAGAGTAACAATTTGATGGGCGAGAGGACACATAAGAGCATGTCTAGACAGTTTACATCTAGCAAGGTGTTTCTGGTGGAGAGGCTTCTTCTTGTATCAGCTTGTTAACAAAGATAAGATACTACACTGGTCTAAATAAAAGACTTTCAGAGTTCACCTTTGAAAGCCGAGAAGGTGATTTATTATGTTTATACTTGTTAAGTCTGTTCATCTTTCTGTTTTTTCCCTCCCCCAGTTTCAACCCAGGTGTTGGATTGCTAGCTGACAAAAAGAAGGCGGGGCCATCTGCAGCTGACGTTGAAGCAATTAAGGTACAACATGAGATACTGGATTATAAGGAATAGAGCTCATCCTCCCCGTCCCATCTGCCCGCAACCTCGGAGTCATCTTCGACTCCTCCCTCTCCTTCTCTGCGCATATCCAACAGACTGCCAAGACCTGTCGCTTCTTCCTCTTCAACATCAGCAAAATTCGCCCTTTCCTCTCTGAGCATACCACCAGAACTCTCGTCCACGCTCTCATTACCTCTCGCCTTGATTACTGAGACTTACTCCTCACCGGCCTCCCACTCGGCCATCTATCCCCCCTTCAATCCGTTCAGAACGCTGCTGCACATCTTATATTCCGCCAAAACCGATATACTCATATCACCCCTCTCCTCAAATCACTTCATTGGCTTCCGATCAGATATCGCATACAATTCAAGCTCCTCCTCCTTACCTACAAATGCACTCAGTCTGCGGCTCCTCACTACCTCTCCACCCTCATCTCCCCCTATGTTCCCGCCCGTAACCTCCGCTCACAGGACAAAGCCCTTCTCTCAGTACCCTTCTCCACCACTGCCAACTCCAGGCTCCGCTCATTCTGCCTTGCCTCACCTTATGCCTGGAATAATCTTCTTTTACCCATACGCCATGCCCCCTCTCTACCCATCTTCAAATCTCTGCTTAAAACTCACCTCTTCAATGCTGCCTTCGGCGCCTAACCGCTCGAGAAATATAAAATACCCCAATCCATCCACCCTATCAGATTAACTGTTCACTCGTCCTCTAGATTGTTCACTTGTCTTTAGATTGTTCTCTTGTCTTTTAGATTGTAAGCTCTTTGAGCAGGGACTGTCCTTCTATGTTTAAATTGTACAGCGCAGCGTAACCCTAGTAGCGCTTTAGAAATGGTTGTTGTTGTTGTTATCCCTAAAAAGACACACTGAGACTTAACAGGATATCCCCATTAGCTGTAAACCTCATCTTTCTGCACTTTCTTGACCTTGCACTTTTCTCCTATTCTGCTTGTAGCTCAGTCAGAATGGTAACTACCCAGGACGTTTTCTGACGTTTATTTCTGTCTAGCTACTGCAGTGACGATTGCAGTAAAAACTTGTTCTGTCTATAGTTTTCAAGTAGTTACAAAGGTTTCTAGGAACACACGCTCCCAAGACTTTGTTTTAATACGCATTCGAGCTTACTCCCATTTATCAAGACCTCCTAATGATACAAATGTGATAGAAAGGAACAGTGAGCTCATCGCACACCAGGTTGACAGCTGAGTCTTTGCTCAGCTAAACTAGTACAACTTCGTCTAGTGTACAAATTTCAAATTTCCACTTGTATAACTTATCCTGGTTTGAAAATTTTAATATTTGCAAAATGTTCTTGCAGACCAGTAGTTCACTTACATTGATTACTCATTATATCTGATGGTCTGATGCCCCACAAGTCGCAAGTTACTTGGCCTAGCGGAGCCCCCTCCCTCCCCCAATACCCCTGTACTGTTTGTAGGAGACGGGCGCAATCCCCACTTGCTCCTGCTTCTCTGGGCCACCATCTTCAAAATGGATTTTAGACCTATCTTTAGGACGTACTTAAATTTTGTACGGTTCTGGTTTGTTTCCTGCATGTTTTGTAATAGGGAGATTAAGCTTAGGTAGGGGGAAAGAGTGACAGGGTAACCAAGCCTGGGACTGGAGGTAGTTCTGCAAAAACAAAAAAATCCCAGACCTTGAGTAATAGCTTTTCAGCACTGTAAACAAAATGGGCAGCATTAACATGTGTAAGGAATTGTTAATTTCTTGTGCAAAATTCCCCCAAGAGGAAATTAGGGCTATTGTCAGGAATTTATTAGTAACTTTAAAGGTTTACAGGAAATGACTTCACTCAAAATAACAAAAGATAATGGAAATGCAATGTTTCAATTCTGGTTTAAAGGGGCTTTGGGCAAATGCCTAGATAAAAACCAACCTATTCAAAAAGGCCTACCCCAACAATCCTACGTAAACTCCTTCACCCAGCAACACAGCATGACCAATGATCGTACTGGACAACATACAGTCTTCATCCCTCCTGACCCTTCACAACTACCTCATTCGATCACTATACAACCTTGTATTTGTTCTCAACCGACTTGGCGAACGCCTTGACGGTACTGTGTAAGCCACATTGAGACTGCAAATAGGTGGGAAAATGTGGGGTACAAATGTAACAAATAAATAATACAAGTCTTGTAGTCCGCATTTACCACAAGGTTCAGTGCAGATAATATAGAAGCTGAACAATCATTGGGAATTTTTCCATACCTCTCCCCCTCTGAACCTATCCCATGCTTGAACTCCATTGCCAGCCGTCACTCATGCTCCAGCATAACTTCCTTTTCTTATCAGCTGTGCAGCCAGTACAGTCTTGTCTCATTGCTTCTTTCAGCCTTCCTCCACTTTGTTAGAGGTGGAAGAAGTCATGAGATTGCATCCGCTGCGAGGCTGCAGTAGCACAAATGTTGCTGGCTCCTAGTCTATCTGCTGTATTTCTGCAGGGCAACTGGAAAATAGTGGATGGGGAGGGTGGACTTCTGTTCAAATTCTGAATTGTACAGAATTCCCTGAGGAGTGCTATTTGCACAATTACACTGCCCAGTATGTTCAAGTACAGCTTTCATCAGTATTGCTAAAGCACAGTTCCATTTCATCCCACAGATCAATTTTTTTTAGTTACATTTGTACCCTGCACTTTCCTACTCATGGCAGGCTCAATGCGGCAGACAATGGAGGGTTAAGTGACTTGCCCAGAGTCACAAGGAGCTGCCTGTGCCGGGAATTGAACTCAGTTCCCCAGGACCAAAGTCCACCACCCTAACCACTAGGCCACTCCTCCACAATCTAGAGATGAGTGAGTTATGTCCCTTTACTAGCAGGTGGAGATAGAATACTGAGGTTAAGGTGGCTGTAAGTAAACCTCTGAAATTCTCTATCTCAGCAGGTGGATGGACAGATCCTGTGCATCTCTTTGGATGGGTCATGTTCAAGTGTACAGCGCTTCGTATGTCTAGTAGCGCTATAGAAATAAGTACTAGTCTTGGCTGGACTTGGCCATTTTGCCCCTTCCCTGCCTATGCAAATTAAAAAAAAAAAAAAAGTAAGATGGGCCAGAACAGTCTGGTGCTCTGCTGAGAGCAGGGAACACTTGACCTTCGTTTGGGATTTGACTGGGATCTTGTAAGTGTTGGCTTTCCTTCCCTTGTCTCATAAATGGTGTGGCGTACGTGGAGCAGCATTTGGACTTGATGTCTGTAAGTTTTGCCTTCCCCGGTGATCGGTACGCATGCTGGTGGTTCGTGCCGTTCCAGAGTCGTATCCCAGGCAGCGTGCTCGTTGGCAGCTTGCTGTGCTGGTCCAGGGGGTCTTCTCGGTTCCGATCAGAGGGGCGCATGGTGTTTTGATGGGCTCTGAGTCAGTTTGGCGCTGGCAGCCGTCATCTTAGATCGCGTTCTTCGTCAAAATGTTTTTTAAAAAAATTCTTGGCCTAGTTCGCTACGTTGCTTCCCGCCCTGCTCTTTAGCCACCCATTGCTGTGTTCCTCCAGCTTGCAGCCAGTGATTCCAGGGATGGCTCCCTCTGAAGCGGATGCCGGATTTCTTTTCTGGGGGTGGTGTCCCACACTTTTGGCAGTGTCCCTCCTAACCACTTCTGTGGTGGCATGATGGCTTTGGGACTCATTAGGCGGGCTATAGCTCTCGTGGGGAAAAAAAAAACTCAGACTTTGAAGGGGATTGTTTCTGCCACTTTTGCAGTATTTCCACCTTGCGTTCTGGGTTGGTTGGGTTTTTTTTTGCGTTGGGGGGGCGGGCTAGGCCTTGGTCGTTTCTTTTCTGGATCTGTTGGTGGAGTAGCCTAGTAGTTAGTGCAGTGGAGTTTGATCCTGGGGAACTGAGTTCGATTCCCATTGCAGCTCCTTGTGACTTCTGGGCAAGTCACTTAACCCTCCATTGCCCCTGGTACAAAATAAATACCTGAAGACCAGCCTGTTCAAAAAGGCTTACCACAGCGATACAGCCTAACTACCAGACAATGAAACTCATGCCGAACTAGATAAAACCCAACTCTCTATACTACCACGAATGAAATGTAAAGCAATACCACTCTATCTCTAATTCCGAATATGAACTCTAATTTACTATGCCAATCATGATTTCTAATGTAATTCCACTTGTATCTCTCACTCTGGAAATGGCGATTGCCATGATGGAACAATGTAAGCCACATTGAGCCTGCAAATAGGTGGGAAAATGTGGGATACAAATGAAACAAACAAACTAGAATAAATAAATATGTAAACCGCTTTGAATGTAGTTGCAAAAACCTCAGAAAGGCGGTATATCAAGTCCCATTAACCCCCTTTCCCTTTGCTAGGCCCTCTTTGTCAACGTCTTGTGTCGTCTGCTGGTTGTTCTGGTCTTTGTTCCTTTCCTTTTATTTCCTCTTCTGTCCTGCAAGAGGCATCGGCTGAGTGGTTTTGATTGGTGCTGGAGGCTATTTGGTGTATGGTATTTGGACTCCCTGGCTGGGGTTCAAGATGGTTGTGGCGACTGGCCTGGAGGTCTGGTTTAGGGTCACCTCGATGGTTTTCTTTTCGTGCCCCAGGCGCACGCAGTATCATGACGGCACTTCCTTTTGTTTTTACCACAGCCTGCTTGGTACATTTTTCCCTAGGGCCAAGTCACTTACTGCCTTCCTTTCATTCATGTTTCCCTGTAGCCTCATACCTTCTTAAGCGAATCTCGTGCCTGGCAAGCATATGGTTCCCTTCTCTGCTTGCCCTTCCAGCTAGGCCTTTCTTTTGCTAGACATCTTGTCATTCTCCGGCACATTACAAATATGCCTACCTTCCTGCGCTGGTTTCCCTTTGGGAATTGATATTGTTTGCAATCCTGCACGCAAAACGTCTATGATCTGCCCCTTTGTTGTATGCTCGGCGGTCTTTGCCGGGCTGGCGTCTGCCTTTTGGGGTCAGGGCCCTTGGGGCCTTCCCCCAGGGCCTGCAGTGGTAGCTTCTGTCGCCCTTCCTGGCTTCAGACAGGTTGCACTGCCAATCCCATCTGGAGCCACATCCTCATGCCTTCTAGTTTGAACACTGTCCTTCGGCAGACCTGCAATCCAATTTCTGAGTTGGTTGTCCTGTCGCTTTTCTCAGGTCGGGAGTCTCTCCTGGGGCTCAAGGTCTGCCACCATTGTGCTCTCTTCCTGGTTTGTCTTTTGCCACTTTTCAGGATTCTTTCTTCGGCAGTGCCGGCCTACATTTTCCTTTCCAGGATGGTTCTCCTAACCATGTTTTGTTTGGGGTTTGTTTGGTTTTTTTTATTTTCCTTCCTAGGTTTGCAGGCTGCCCTTTGGGTTCGGTTAGGGGCCTGCTCTCCATTGGACCCAGTTGGATTGCCAAGGGGCCCACGTGCTGTGCCGTGTTGACATTTGTTGGGGTCAGTTCCTGCCTCCCTGGACTTTTCTTCCTGCCTTCGACACCCAGTCTTGGGTGGTGCTGCCCTATGGGCTTATTTCCTGGCTGGCGTCCTGTTCCTTCCAGTACTGTCCTTTTTCCCTGGACTGTCCTTCAGTACGTTACTGATCTGGCAAGCATCTCTCGTGGGGCAAAGCAGCGGAACTGATTGTTGGACCTTGCTCTTTCGAGCCTGATGAGCTTCGCTCCCTTTCGGGCTATCCTCCTACACGTGCACCCTAGAGGGGGGTGGGGTGCTCCACCCCTGCATGTTGAGGCTGGCTCTATTTATGGATATAGGGCCTTGTTTCGTCTTCAGATATCTACTACTACTACTTATCATTTCTATAGCGCTACTAGACGTACGCATATCAGGCCTTGATCCATCACCGGAAGTCAAGCTTTCTCCTTATCATGAGGTTGTTCCTTGATCTGCGTCTGGATGTTCAGCCTTGCTATGTCTCAGGATTCTGAGCCTTCCATCCTTAGAGGTTGGGTCTAGCGCCATCTGTGGTTTTCGAGCCCTGCTGCATCTATGGCGGTGGCACCTTCCTCTATCTCTGGCTATCGCGGTTTCTGCCCTTGCTGAGTGTCGGGCTTTCTGGCCATCAAGCTTGTTGTTGGATGTCAAGTCTTGCTTTGGCCCTGGGTTGCTCTCTCTCTGGCTATTGAGTCCAGCTCCCTCTCTGGCGGTCGAGCCTTGCGCCCTCTCTAATGGTAGTTTTGCTCTGTCTTGTGTGCGCCTGGCCTTGCTCCATCGTGGGCTCTCCAGCTTTACTCCACAGCAGTCTGGCACGGCTTGCTCCGTCAGAGGCCAGACTTCTTCCATCCTGGGGCTCAAGCTTGGGTCCGCTCTGTAGATTGAGCTTTTCTTCATCTCGGAACATAGGGGTGTTGGTTCTTTGAGTCTTGCGCCATTTCTTATTACGAAGTTTTCCTCCTTTTCGGTGGTCGAGACTTGCTCTTGTCTGGTTTTCAGGACCGTCTGTCTTACGGCACTGGATGGTGCCGTTTCCTCTTTATCTGGAGTGCATATCTTACTCTGTCTCGGAATAGGGAGTTCTCTCTGGGTCTTGGCCCTTGCCTTTATCTCTTGTCTGGTTCCAGCTCTGCATGTTTGGGGCTCACTCTTTTTTAGCGGTCCATTATGTAGGACCTCTGCAGTCCCACCCTACTTGGGGACTGCTTTGGTACTTCCCACTTATCTCTGAATTGATCTGTGGGACATAATGAAAGGAAAAATTTGTTTCTTGCCTGATAAATTTTCTTTCCTTTAGTCCCAACAGATCAATCCAGAGGCCCACCCTTTGATCTTGACTGAGTGTTTCATCCGGTTTCTTTGTTTACTTTTTTTTTTTTTAAGCACTTCAGTTTACTACTTTGGCTGTTTCCCTCCTGTGGCAGCATTTGAGGTGGAGCGTACATGGGTTTTTAGATATAGGAGAGGGCTTACCTGTTGGATTTCCTCTTCTGCCATTGCTTTGGTATCAACAATAGTGAGGTTAAGGTAGCTGCACATGCCCACATATAGTAAACCTCTAAAGATCTCTCTATCGCCACCTGCTGGTAGAGGGATATAACCCACTCATCTCTGGATTGATATGTTGGGCCTAAAGGAAAGAAAATTATCAGGTAAGAAACATAATTTTCCTTTGAAATTCTTCAGTTTGCTTCCCTGTAATTGATGCAGGTGTTTTGGAACTGTCACAAATTATCTGCTATAAAATGGAATTGGGTTAGTTTATTCAGTATATTGGCAATATGGACCAACTGAGTGTGAGGTAACGTTGACTCTGCTATTCTAGGAAAGGGGCAGAGAGGATTTTGTTTAAATGTTTGAAGATGAACATTAAGTTTAGTTTGAGGTGCTTTAGTTCAGCTGCTTTCAAAATTATAAAATAATCTTAGTGTTAGCCGAGAGTGAATAATTGTCGTATTGATTGTGCTGTTTTCCTCCCCTTTCCAGGTTGCCATTGCTAATGCTTCAACCCTGGCTGAAGTGGAGAGACTAAAGGGATTACTGCAGTCTGGTCACATCCCGGGCAGAGAACGCAAACAAGGTCAACTTTCTGCTTTCTTAGTCACTGGTGGCAATTTCAGTAATGTTAACACAGGAGAACTGTGATGGTCTCGGTCTGCATTTCTGCTTGTTCACTGATCTCTGTTCCTTGCTCAGTCTGTATGTTAGCAGTCTCTGTGCATTTTTCCAGCAGTTCCAGACTTGATGTGAGCCGGCGCCTTCCTCCCAGCAGGGTTTGCTCTCTATCAGAGTAGTGGTGGGAGCACAGCTGATAGCTTTTGGGAAGCTTGCCAGGTGCCCTTGGCCTGGATTGGCCGCTGTCGTGGACAAGATGCTGGGCTCGATGGACCCCTTGGTCTTTTCCCAGTATGGCATTACTTATGTACTTCTCATTGGAGTCCTGGCGTGTTGCTGTCAGTGTAGTTGGGGAACGGGGGCCGGGGCTGTTTCTTTACAGCACTTTTCAGGCAACAATAAATAAACTTTAGCATTAGTCTCCACCCCCCACAGGTTTGTTGGACATTTCTGTTTGGTTCTGCCTCTGAAGAGGACAGGTACAAATCAAGGTAGGGTATACCCAAAAAGCAGCAAATATGAGTTACTATGTAGAAGTTTACAAGACAACTGGAAGACAAGTATGGCGAGAGAAGCGGTGCTTCATCCTGATTTTTGTATTTGGCTCTATTTACTGTTTGCTGTAATTTTATTTCGTTCCTGTGATGTACATAGGGAACAATAATCCTAACTGTAGGTGCTAAATACAAGTCTCCAAATTAGGAGTCGCTACCAAAGAAAAAATTGTATTTTTGTGACAGTATGTTAGTTTTCAGCCCAGCATGCTGCAACTTCTAAAAAGGCAAATAAAATCTTAGGGATTCTCAGCAAAACATCATTATGCCTCTGGTTAGGTCCCTGGTGCAATCAGAACTGCACATGATACACATATATATAAAAAAGATATAACAGAATCCAAAAAGGTTTGGAGAAGGGCAGTGATAAGAGTGGTGGTGGAGGGTGAAATCCCTTAGGAAGAGAGGCTAATCGTTTTAGGGTTCTTCAGCAAGGACAGAGTGATCTTTATCCGGAAACAAATGCTGCAAAGAAGCAGTTCCAGACTTGTTCTGCTTCCTGACCATGTCACACTTGCTTTTTTACAGGATCTTCATGGCTTACTTTTGCCTCTTAGGTGTGAGTTTGGTTTTTAAATAGTTATGTACTCTTTGACAAATACCCTGGAGCTAGTGTTACGAACTTTAAGTTAATCTTTGCAACATTTGCCTTTAGCTATCCCCATTTTATCAGGAGAAAGAGCTTTTAGTCCTGTTTGATCTCCACTTTGGAATTCATTTCTAGAAGATTTGCAGTTTGAAGGTTTAATTTTTCGGATGTACTGCAAAGCTTGAATATTTTTCCAGGTTTTTTTTTTTCTTTTTAGATGATGGGAAGGTTGGCTGGTAGACTTTTAACATAGTAACATAGTAGATGACGGCAGAAAAAGACCTGCATGGTCCATCCAGTCTGCCCAACAAGATAAACTCATATGTGTATACCTTACCTTGATTTGTACCTGCCTTTTTCAGGGCACAGACCGTACAAGGCTGCCCAGCAGTATTTCCCACCTCCCAACCACCAGTCCCGCCTCCCATCACCGGCTCTGGCACGGACCATATAAGTCTGCCCTCCACTATCCTCGCCTTCCAACCACCAACCTCTCTTCCCCCACCTGCTCCGCCACCCAATTTCGGCTAAGCTTCTGTGTGTTGATTTTGCTGGGGACTGGAGTTAGGTTCTATTTTCTGATTTTTATGTATGTTGTTGTTAATTTTGGTCTTAGGTTTTATACATTATATTTTGTAAAACGGGTAGATAATTGTGAAAAAAAAATGTGCCTGACACCTTCTTCACTGTTTGTTTTTTTACCCCCTTCAGGACCCACAGAGCAAGAAGATGATATAGAACAAGACACCATACTCCCTCTTGAGTTATAATTGTACACTGAACTTTTATTATGTGTATTGAATTTGCATTCAGTATGTTTTTATAATTCTTGAAACCTAAAAATTGATGCTGTTCACAACTGTCGGGTTTTTTTGTACTGTGAATTTCAAGTCACTAAATCTGTTTTTCAGTTTTCTGTATCATGACGTCATCTAATAAACAAAAGGTATTTACTGTGGTGTTTTGTGCTGCTTTTATTGTATGATAATGGACTTAGTGTAGGAACCAAATATATAAAGCTTACAGAAGGTATGAGAGATTTAATAGGCCAAAAAAATTGGTATTAACATAAATGAAAAAAAATGCCAGAACATATATTAGACCAGGGCTTCCTGAATGAGGTTATAATATTTTTGAGGTGGTGATCAAAAGTAAATTCAGCCTGAGCTTGCATGGGCTCCGTGGACAACAGGGGATGGGACTAGGAACAGCAGCATGGACGGAAATAAGTGTCTGGGGGGAGGGGGGGTCACGTGTTCCCTGGCTGTGATATGGGGTCGTAACCACAGTTTGATAAGCACGCTTTTAGACAAGCAAACTCTTAAGGACATTTTGGAAATATTTCAAAGCCTTTTACTTTATTTTAGGGATTTTGTAGCTGGAAGTTTAATTCAAGCGAACAAAAGTACACAGTACCCACATGTATAAAAGCTTTTGAAAAATTGCAAACACTAATAGAGTACAAAGGTAAGTCTTCCAGTTCCAGCTGTAGAGCTTCAACTTGGCCTGTGTTCTTGCACACAGTGCCCGTTTCCAGGTGAAGTGGAGGAGTGGCCTAGTGGTTAGGGTAGTGGACTTTGGTCCTGAGGAACTGAGTTCGATTCCCACTTCAGGCACAGGCAGCTCCTTGTGACTCTGGGCAAGTCACTTAACCCTCCATTGCCCCATGTAAGCTGCATTGAGCCTGCCATGAGTGGGAAAGCGCAGGGTGCAAATGTAACAAAAATAATTTTGCAATAAGCCACCTTTCCATATCATCAAGCTGATCAATCCATAGACTGGTGGGTTGTGTCCATCTACCAGCAGGTGGAGATAGAGAGCAAACTTTGCCTCCCTATATGTGGTCATGTGCTGCCGGAAACTCCCCAGTATGTTCTCTATCTCAGCAGGTGGTGGTCACACACAGCAGCAGCTCTGGCTAGGCCTCCAAGCCTAATCCTTAGGTTTTGTTGAGGCCTGGGGTTGAGGGCTCTTTTGAGCAAGTGCAAACCTGGTGGTGCCAGGTCCCTCCTTTTCTCCCCCCTCCCGCTGGCTCCGTTTAAAAAAAAAAAAAAAAAAAAAAAATTTTTAAACGTCTTTAAAGGCGTTTAATTCGACGTTTCTTTAAACGTTCATTGCAGCTACTCACTGGGACACCAGTTCGTTACAGCTCGGAGCGGCAAGCAGGTAATTTTACCTTTTTATAGAGGGCAGGGGGTTCCCCGATTCTTCTCCTCGTGGCAATGGCGTCGGAGGGCGAGGGCGCAAAGGGTCGCTCCCCGGATCGCTGGAGCGCTTCTAGAGGGGATGCGGGGGTTTTACAACCTGATTCGCCCTTGATGGGTGATAGTTTAGTGACCGATGAATGTCCCGGTCGTTCCTCCGGCGTGGCGGTTTTTTCCCGCCATAAACGCCCATCCCCCGCTCCTCGCCTCCGCCATCTTGGCCGGCCACGCGGCTCGGACGGCTTCTTCGGGGCCGCCCTTGAGGTTGGAGACATTAATGCCATGAACGCCCTTAATTTGGGCGACGGCACAAAAGCGGCTAAAGTTAAGCGCCGTTCTTCCCGCGCGGCTCCTTCACGGAGTTTCGCGCCGGACGCCATTTTGGATGCGCAGCATGTCTCTCCCCCGCTGTTGCGAGCGCCGGTTGAGAGTGCGTCTAGGGCTGTTGCCCAGGCTGCGGAAGTGCACAGTCTGGGGGGTTTCTCCCCCGAGTTTGTTTTGCTGCTGCATCAGGCTTTCCTCATGCAAAACGCTGCCCCTGCTCCCTCTTCTGATAAAGAGGTTGAGGTTCCCAGAGGTAAACGCCCTCGGGTTGATTTCCAGGCCTTGGAGGACTTTTGTCTCCTCCGATGTAGATGAGGGCAGCGTGTCTGAGGTCTCCCAACGATCCTTTGCGGATTCCTTGGAGGAGATAGATCCCCGCTCGGATGGAGCGGATGACCCCTCTGCAGCGCGGCTTTTTAGCCCAGAGGATTTGCCCAACCTGTTGTTACAGGCCATGGACACTTTGAAGATTTCCTCTCCGGAGGACGTCTCTCCCTCAGCCCCTGTTGGCTCTGCCATTATGCTGGGGACGAAGCGCCCGCCTAGAACCTTCCACGTGCATGATGCCATGCACACCTTAATTGCGGCTCAATGGGATGTCCCAGAAACGAGCCTTAAAGTGGCTAGGGCTATGTCCCGCCTCTATCCTTTGGCTGTGAGTGAACGTGAGGCCTATCTGTGGCCTACCGTGGATTCTTTAATCACTGCGGTGACTAAGGAAACGGCGTTGCCGGTGGAAGGTGGCACGGCCCTAAAGGACGCCCAAGACAGAAGATTGGAGGCGGCCTTAAGGTCGTCCTTGGAGGCAGCTGCTTTAAGTTTGCAGGCCTCAGTTTGCGGCTCCTATGTGGCCAGGGCGTGCCGGACTATGGTGCAGCGGGCTTCCCCCTCGGATCATTCCTTGAGGGCTGATTGGCCGGCCCTGGAATCGGGCTTAGCCTATTTGGCAGACTTGCTGTATGATGTCTGGAGAGCCTCAGCTAAAGGCATGGCTCAGACAGTCTCTGCGCGGCGGTGGCTTTGGCTGAAACATTGGTCTGCTGACCACGCCTCTAAATCCCGCCTGGCTAGATTGCCCTTTAAAGGCAAGCTGCTCTTTGGGGTCGAGCTGGACAAAATCGTGACCAATCTCGGCACGTCTAAGGGCAAGAAATTACCGGAGGTCAGGGCTCGGGTTAGTACTCGTCCCGATACCTCCATACCGCCCGGGCAAGTCGGGTTCCTCTGCCCCCTCTTCCTTCAAGAGGAATTTCTCCCCCAAGCAGCATTCCTTTCGCAGAGACCGCCGTCCCGGAGGTGCTCCCTCCGGTCCTCCCCCAGGGTCTCGTACCCAATGACGGGGCCTTGGTCCACGCCCCAGTGCAGATTGGAGGACGGCTGTCCTCGTTTCTGGGCGAGTGGACCACTATAACTTCAGACGCGTGGGTGCTGGAAGTCATCAGAGACGGCTACAAGCTAGAGTTCTGCCAACCCTTAAGAGACGGGTTTGTACTCTCTCCCTGCAAGTCTCCGGTCAAGCTGTGGTAGTGCAGCAGACCTTGGACAACCTGATCCGCCTGGGTGCGGTCGTTCCGGTGCCAAAAAATCAGATTGGCAAGGGACGTTACTCCATTTACTTTGTGGTTCCAAAGAAAGGAGGTTCTGTCCGGCCTATCCTCGACCTCAAAGGGGTCAATCGGGCCTGGAAAGTGAGGCACTTTCGCATGGAGACTCTCCGCTCTGTTATAGCGGCAGTGAAGGCAGGAGAGTTCTTGGCTTCCTTGGACATCAAGGAAGCGTACCTGCATATTCCCATCTGGCCTCCTCTCCAACGCTTTCTGCGTTTTACAGTCCTGAGACGACACTTCCAGTTCAGAGCCCTCCCTTTCGGGTTGGCTACTGCTCCGCGGACCTTTTCCAAAGTAATGGGGGTCATAGCGGCCTTCCTGCTAAAGGAAGGAGTACAAGTCCATCCTTATCTGGACGACTGGTTGATCCGAGCCCCCTCTTATGCAGAGTGCGGCAAAGCTATGGACCGGGTAGTTGCTCTTTTGAGCTCCCTGGGATGGATCATCAACTGGAAGAAGAGCCAGCTGCGCCCGACTCAGTCCCTGGTGTATCTGGGAGTTCGATTCGACACCCAAGTGGGCAGAGTGTTCCTGCCAGACAATCGGATTGTCAAGCTTCAGGCTCAGGTGGACTAGTTCCTAGTAGCCTCTCCTATTCGGGCTTGGGACTACGTGCAGCTGTTGGGCTCTATGACGGCCACGATGGAAGTAGTGCCCTGGGCCAGGGCTCATATGAGACCACTACAGCTATCTCTGCTGCTGCGCTGGACTCCGATGTCGGAGGATTATGCTGTGCGCCTTCCCGTGGACCCAGCAGTGCGCAAGGCGCTGAGCTGGTGGACGCAGACAGACAAGTTGTCTGCAGGATTGCCTCTGGTGACCCCGGAGTGGATTGTCGTCACGACAGACGCCTCTTTGATGGGCTGGGGAGCCCACTGCTTGGGAAGGACAGCGCAGGGGCTCTAGTCTCCTGCAGAGGCAAGTGGTCTATCAACCTCCTGGAACTCAGAGCCATTCGCTTGGTGTTATTGGAGTTCATCCCGGTACTCGTGTTGAAGCCTGTACGGGTCCTGTCGGACAATGCCACGGCTGTGGCCTATATCAACCGCCAGGGAGGTACCAGAGCGCCCCTCTAGCCAAGGAGGCTATGAGTCTTTGCCAGTGGGCGGAAGCGAACCTGGAGCAGCTTTCAGCGGCCCACATTGCCGGAGTCATGAATGTCAAGGCGGACTTTCTCAGTCGCCATACCTTGGAGCCCGGAGAGTGGCAACTATCTGCTCAGGCGTTCTTGGACATCACGAAGCGCTGGGGCCAGCCGAGCCTAGATCTGATGGCGTCATCGGCCAATGGCCAAGTGCCGCGCTTTTTCAGCAGAGGACGGGACCCTCGATCCCTGGGAGTAGATGCTCTTCTCCAACAGTGGCCGACACAAGAGCTCCTCTATGTGTTCCCGCCCTGGCCCATGTTGGGCAGGGTGCTAGACCGGGTGGCAAAGCATCCCGGCAGGGTAATCCTGGTGGGTCCGGATTGGCCCAGACGTCCCTGGTATGCGGACTTGTTCAGGCTCTCAGTCGACGATCCTCTGCGCCTGTCAGTGGAGCAGGGCCTGTTACATCAGGGTCCCGTGGTGATGGAGGATCCCTCTCCCTTTGGTCTTACGGCCTGGCTATTGAGCGGCAGCGTCTGAGGAAGAAGGGCTTCTCAGACAAGGTCATCGCCACTATGCTGAGAGCGAGGAAGCGCTCTACTTCTACTGCTTACGCCAGGGTTTGGCGTATCTTTGCAGCATGGTGTGAAGCAGGCTCACTTTCTCCCTTCACTGCTCCAATTTCTTCAGTGTTGGCGTTCCTGCAAGAAGGTCTGGAGAAAGGCCTGTCGCTCAGTTCCCTTAAAGTCCAGGTAGCGGCTCTGGCTTGCTTCAGGGGCCGCCTGAAGGGTGCTTCCCTGGCTTCGCAGCCAGATGTGGTGCGCTTTCTCAAGGGAGTTAATCACCTGCGCCCTCCTCTGCACTCAGTGGTGCCTGCGTGGAATCTCAACCTGGTGCTAAGAGCATTGCAGAAGCCGCCTTTGGAACCCTTGTCGAGGGCATCTCTGAAAGACCTGACGTTGAAAGCAGTCTTTTTGGTGGCTATCACTTCAGACAGAAGAGTTTCCGAGCTCCAGGCGCTCTCATGTCGAGAGCCTTTTCTGCAGTGCACTGAGGCAGGAGTGACTATTCGCACAGTGCCTTCCTTCCTGCCCAAGATTGGTTCTCGCTTCCATGTGAATCAGCAGCTCTGTCTCCCTTCCTTTCGTAGGGAGGACTACCCAGAGGAGTACTCCGCTCTTGAATATCTGGATGTGAGACGAGTCATCATCAGATACTTGGAAGTGACCAATGATTTCCGGAAATCGGATCATCTGTTTGTCCTGTTTGCAGGTCCTCGTAAGGGTCTGCAGGCTGCTAAGCCTACAGTGGCAAGATGGGTCCAGGAAGCCATTGCAGCGGCTTATGTGGCCGCGGGGAAGGTGCCGCCTATCCAGCTGAAGGCTCACTCCACGAGAGCTCAGGCGGCCTCGATGGCAGAGGCCGGATCCGTCTCCTTGGAAGAGATATGCAAGGCGGCAACGTGGGCTTCGGCTCATACATTCTCCAAGCATTACCGTTTGACTGTGGCTGCACGGGCGGAGGCCCGGTTTGGAGCTTCAGTGTTGAGGTCAGGGATTTCTATGTCCCGCCCTGGGTGAGTACTGCTTCGGTACATCCCACCAGTCTATGGATTGATCAGCTTGATGATATGGAAGGTAAAATTATGTATAATCATACCTGATAATTTTCTTTCCATTAATCATAGCTGATCAATCCATAGCCCCTCCCAGATATCTGTACTGTTTATATTCTGGTTGAATTTTAGGTTCAAGTTTAGCCTTCAGTTACTTCAGGAGGACTTCGTGTTCAAGTTCTTCTTTCACTTGGATTCTTCAAGAGTTGAGACGACTTTGTGTTACAGTGAGCTGCTGCATTCCTCTCCCCTCCGTTTTACGGGGGCTGGATTGAGACATAAATTCTGCCGGCACTCCCTCCCGCTTCGTGCGGCTGTAGGGCAGCTTTGTACCCCTCCCGCTTCGGCGGTGTTAGGGTCAGTCAGCTCCTCCCGCGGTTGCGGTTGCAGGATAAGCCAGATCCCCCCGCATCGGCGGGTGTGGTGTCCCTCCCCCGCTCCGCGGGGATGAGCTGGACGGATTCCCCTCCCCCACTTGTGTGGGGATGAGCTGGGTTAATTCCCCTCCCCCGTTTCGGCGGTGGTGAGCTGGGCAGAGTGTCCCTTCGTGGGTGTAATTCTCTAAGTGCTGAGTCCTGCGGATGGAGCTTTGATATCGACATACTGAGGAGTTTCCGGCAGCACATGACCACATATAGGGAGGCAAAGTTTGCTCTCTATCTCCACCTGCTGGTAGATGGACACAACCCACCAGTCTATGGATTGATCAGCTATGATTAATGGAAAGAAAATTATCAGGTATGATTATACATAATTTTACCTTTCAGTTTATACCAAAAGCTTCTGTTTTATATGTGAGTCTTTTTTTATGGTTTCAACCCTGCTGGATCAAACATGTATGCAAGGGGTTGTTCAGTAGCCGAGATGTGTACTAAATTAGCAGTAAAGCCATCAGCGTAGAGGCTGACAGAACCAAATCTGCAGGTGAAATCTGTTGCCCGGTTTTAGCTGTAACCAAAACCGGCTCCTGCCCTGAAGATACCACTTGGAATACCAGGGCCTTTACAAGGTAGGCCCATGGAGGGAAAGGTTTTATTTTCTGCCGGGGGGGGGGGGGGGGGGGCACTATAGTTTTGGATTTCTGCCGAAAATGCACAGGTTTTAGTGCAGAAACCAAAATTCGGTTGGCCTCTACATCACTGAATCTATTGTCAACTTTGCTAGTGGTGATTGGTCTGTGTGTCAGCTGAATAGTCCTGTTCACCTGACAGGTGCCTCGGATCCTCACTGTCCAGTCTGATCCCTCTGTGCTGCTGACATAACTTTAGGTGAGGTAGTGAGCCATTGTGTTTTGATCTTTCCAATGGATTAAACAGAACAGCAAATGTGGCCAAACATTATGTAGGGGGGCGGGGGGGGGGGGGGGGGGCTGTGAGCTGGAATTTACAGCAGCAATGCATTTTCTGGGAGAGCTTCTTGGCTCCTAACAATCCTGACTCTTGTCACCTAAATTTCTTAATGCCGCCCCCCCCTCCCCCCCCCCCCCGACCATTGGAGGAGTAGCCTAATGGTTAGTGCTGCAGCCTGGGAACCGGGTTCAATTCCCACTGCAGCTTCTTGTGACTCTGGTCAAGTCGCTTAACCCACTGGCCCAGGTACAAAATAAGTACATGTGCAAAGCACTTTGATTGTAACCACACTCCTTGCTTGTTATCCTAATTACAATAACTGACTATAAATGAATTTGTGCTAAGGGTGTATGGGATGAGGTCTAAACTAGGTCCTGCAGTGCCTGCTAGAGGCTATCTGTTAATGCTGTGGTACAACGTTTGTTTTAAAACTAGGGGGGAAGGGGGGGGCGTGTCAAGATGGCTGCCAGACTGAACGGTTGGTAAAGAGCTCCGAGCGTTTTTGGCGATATTTTACCTCAGTGCGATAATGCCTCATTCCAAAAGGAAGGGAACGTTAAGGATTGTTCCTCAGCCTACCTTAACATCTTCCCCAGCCCAAGCGTCTCTGGAACGATACTTTCCCGGTTTCTCCAAGTCCCAGAGGGAAGTAGATCCCATAGCGGGGGTTCTCGGAGAAGCGAGTTCCCCGCAGGGAGAGGAAACATCCTTTTCACCACCGTCCACATCGACGATCCCTCCGTGTCCAGCGTCGATTGCGGCCCTGGAGGGAAACCCCACCGATTCCGGAAGTGTATCGGAGGGGGCAACCAGCGAGGACCCAAGACCGCAACAAACGGCTCTGAAAGCTGATGGAACTTGGTTCCCCTCAGCAAAAAATCCGGAGGTGACACTAGAAACACTTTGGGTGATGTTGGACCGGATGAACACTACACTACAGAAAACCTCAGGTGACATTATAAATTTAAATGCCAACTTTGAAGGTTTAAAAGTAACTGTTGAATCCGTAAAAGAAGATTTAACAAAGCAAGTGACAACTTTGAGGAAAGAAGTGGATATGTTAAAGGACTTTAAAGATATAGCTCTTAAAGATAATATGGAAATGAGGAGGAAAATTGAACAACTAGAGAACTTTAATAGAAGGCTTAACCTCCGTCTTTTGAATTTTCCTAAGTTAACAGGGGTAACCCCGATTGACACATTGCGTAGATATTTGACTGAGATATTAAAAATCCCCCCAGACTCTATTCCTCCAATAAATAAGATTTATTTTATTCCTAAACCAAAGGGGGAATTACAAGGTATTGAACAGAATATGCCTGATTTACAAAATATCTCAGAAATTTTGGAACAATCTATGGAAACAGTATTGGATAGAGCTACATTAATAATTTCCTTGGTTTTTGAGCAAGACTACAATAATATTTTAAGACTTTACTTTCGGAATTCTAAGGCACAATTTTGTGGGTCTAAGGTCTGGATGTACCCAGATGTGACAAAACAAACACAACAGAAAAGAAAGGCATTTCTTGCTTTGAAACAAAAGACAATGGACATTGGGGGATCTTTCTTTTTGGCATATCCAGCTAAATGTGTAGTCAAATTAGGTCAAACTAAATATAACTTCTTTTCACCGGAACAACTGAAATTGTTCCTAGATATGAAACAACTGAAGTAAATGTAGGAATATGTAGAAATAACTTGGAGTTATGGCAGCTTTTACCTTTGTTTAAAGTCATTAGTTTTGATTACTTCTCTAATTCTATCACTCCCCCCTCGTTTTTGAGGTCTAAGAAAGGTTAATTGTGTTTCTTAATTGAAGTTTAATATATTTCTTTCTGCATAAGATATTTTTCTTCTTTTTCCTCTTTAAACTCTTTTTTTTCTCTTTGTACATATAAATAATGCAGGATGAGAATATTAATAGTACTTTATTATTTACCTGTTTTATGTTCGCAAGATTATTCTTGTAAATGATATATTGAAAATATAAATAAAGAATTAAAACTAGGGGGGAAAGAATATGGAGATTAGTTGATAAAGTTTGCTTTTTTTTATATTCTGCCTATCACTAACCTTAAAATTCCTCCTTTAAACCTCAGTCTAAGTTCCCAAAGCACAAGGTGATGTCATCAAAAGGGGTGTGAGGTGGCAGGGCTTGGGCATGTCTTAACTTCTGATTGGCTGAGTACCTGGCAGTGGGCATGGCACCTGTCAAATTTGATGAATGCTGGTGGAGGATAAAAAACTTTTTTTGTTTTAACATTTAAATTACACGTTATCCCAAGCAAAGTTGGGTTCAATGTGGCTTATATTTGAAAATACAGTGAGACAGAATAATCCAGTTATAGCATGGGAAGCAAATAGGTGGATATGTCTGAAACATTTAACAAAGTTGAGATTAGCATATATAATTGACCATTTAAAAGTTTGTTTTAATGATGCCATGTGTTCAGAAATCATAGCCATAAGTGTAGGCAATTATTCAAAGATTTAAAAGTTTTCACTACCGATGGACTCCTAATCTTGGATAAAGTATTATGTAATGATGTGGGGTTATGATTTGTTTTGATAATTTGCTGTGTTTATCAGAATAATGATTAAAAAAAAAAAAAATTTATACTACTATACTTAAAGGTTATGATTTAATGAAAAAACTATCCTGTAAATTGTTTTGAATTATTCAAAGATTATCACATACACGCAGCAGAACAGGCATCCATCATGCTGCAGAAGTAAACAACTTCTACAGAGTACATTCAAAAATTAATTTTTATTTTCTCATTTCCATCATCCAAAATTCCAGACAGCAAATAGATCAGTAGGACCCAAAGCACTCCAAAACAAAGTCAGAAACAACACAGCTTATACCTAATTGTTCAACTACCCTTAGAATTCACCTTTGGGTTGAAAAAGCCAAAACTATGTGCATGTAAGGTCTGGATAAACAAATTAAAACAAAGTTTGTTTATTTAGATTTTGCTCACACCTTTTTCAGTAGTAGCTCAAGGTGAGTTACATTCAGGTACACTGGATATCTCTGTCCCAGGAGGGCTCACATGACTTGCCCAAGATCACAAGGAGCAGCAGTGGTATTTGAACCGGCCACCTCTGGATTGCAAGACCGGTGCTCTAACCAATTGGCCATTCCTCCACTTAACGGGCCAGATAGTCTCGTGTTGTCTCTTGTCCCTTCTTGTCTCTTTAAAGCAAATGTCCATACTATGTAATACATGTTAGTACTAATGAAATAATGATGGAATTATTCCCATAGCACGTACCCTGAGCGAATAGATTCATTTTCTACTGAACATAAAATTTTATTCATATTTGGGTAATTGAGAAAATATTAAAAATTATAAAGCATGAAGTTGACTTGGTTAACTTTTGCTGTACATCAACCAGTAGTAAATAACAGTAAAAAAAAAAATATCAAGTGCATTTTTATAATATACTACTGTATTCCACAAAACAAAAGGAGCAGGTTCCCGCAAACCATCTTTCCATTTTGATGTAGGCATAGGAAAAAAAATTAAATGCTCCCAGGTTTCAACCTCATGTGTGTTTATTTATTTACTTATATCCCACATTAGACAGACAGAACCGTGAATGTTGAGCACCTGATTCGCATAACCTGTCTGTTTTAGTGGTCCTGTAGCAGGAGAAAAAAAAAAAAAAAAAGACATCTCTGCATGAATAGAACGTGCTAGGGTGTCCCTATACCCAGCTTCTCCAAATGACACATTGATTACGATTTATAACAAATTATTACTCTACCTATGGAAAGTTATTCTGTTGTTATACTTCCTCTGTGAGATATGTTTTGAGTGTACTAGAGATGACGGCTGCGCGGGTGAGTGGACACAGAGATTAACCTAATTGGTTTCAACGTGTTGACGTCACTTGTTCTGTCTATTAAACCTCCTTAGACTCTAACCGATGAAGGGTTCTTCTTCAGTTGTGATCCATCAATGTGGATACAGCAGAGGCTAGTTCTGGTGGCGCTAATATGGCCGCGGTTCAGCCTTTTGACGTCACGCCGGCTCCTAGTTCCTTGGCCGTGAGTGTGACGGAGGAGGCTTTTGTTTACCAGCCTCCCTTTATGACGTCAGCCCCGACTGTGAGTGGAGGATCTGTTTGTGGACACGTCATCTCGGGTTCTGATTGGCTGCGCTGCTGATAGCGGAAGTTGTAGTAGTGGCCAGATCTGCTGCGTTCGGACCCTGTTCCTGGGCCCTGACGAGCATGGAGCTGGGAGGGGAGCCGATCCCTAGTAAGCCGGTGTTGGAGACGGAGGGGATCACTTTCCTGCAGCAGACCGGTGAGTGCTGGGGGGAACCAGAGTGACTCCAGATGAGCTGAAGGAGGGCCGCCAGGTAGGGTCCACTCCTAGCCCTGCTGACCAGCATGAGTCAGGGCCATCCGTTCCTTAGGAGTTGGGCCTTTGCAGTTCTCTTATTCTGCTGGGAAATGCCTTGGCCTTCAAATACGTGACTCTTTATTGCGCTGAAGAAGACTGAACCTGAAGCCACCATTCTCCCCCCCCCCCCCCCCCTGTTGGTGGTTAGAGGCCAGACATCCCCACCCCCAGCTACTTTATCAGAGGAGTAGCCTAGTGGTTAGTGCAGTGGACTTTGACCCTGGGGAACAACTGAGTTCAATTCCCACTGCAGCTCCTTCTGACTCTGGGCAAGTCACTTAACCCTCCATTGCCCCAGCTACAAATAAGTACCTGTATATACTATGTAAACCACTTCGAATGTAGGTTGCAAAAACCACAGAAAGGCGGCATGTCTAGTCCCAGATCAGCAACGCGGCTGCGCAGGCTTCTGTTTCTGTGAGTCTGACAGGACGTCGGACTCACAGAAACAGAAGCCTGCCCTTGCAGATCAGGAACGCAGCCGCACCGGACAATCTTGCTACTATTGGAGATTCTAGATGGAATGTTGCTACTATTTGCAATTCTGTTGCTACTAGTAGAGATTCTACATGGAATATTGCTAGTGGAGGAGTAGCCTAGTGGTTAGTGCAGTACTACTACTACTACTACTATTTAGCATTTCTATAGCGCTACAAGGCATACGCAGCGCTGTACAAACATAGAAGAAAGACAGTCCCTGCTCAAAGAGCTTACAGTCTAATAGACAAAAAATAAATAAAGTAAGCAAATCAAATCAATTAATGTGAACGGGAAGGAAGAGAGGAGGGGGTAGGTGGAGGCGAGTGGTTACAAGTGGTTACGAGTCAAAAGCAATGTCAAAGAGGTGGGTTTTCAGTCTAGATTTAAAGGTGGCCAAGGATGGGGCAAGACGTAGGGGCTCAGGAAGTTTATTCCAGGCGTAGGGTGCAGCGAGACAGAAGGCGCGAAGTCTGGAGTTGGCAGTAGTGGAGAAGGGAACAGATAAGAAGGATTTATCCATGGAGCGGAGTGCACGGGAAGGGGTGTAGGGAAGGACGAGTGTGGAGAGATACTGGGGAGCAGCAGAGTGAGTACATTTATAGGTTAGTAGAAGAAGTTTGAACAGGATGCGAAAACGGATAGGGAGCCAGTGAAGGGTCTTGAGGAGAGGGGTAGTATGAGTAAAGCGACCCTGGCGGAAGATGAGACGGGCAGCAGAGTTTTGAACTGACTGGAGAGGGGAGAGGTGACTAAGTGGGAGGCCAGCAAGAAGCAGATTGCGGTAGTCTAAACGAGAGGTGACAAGGGTGTGGATGAGGGTTTTGGTAGAGTGCTCGGAAAGAAAGGGGCGGATTTTACGGATGTTGTAAAGAAAGAAACGACAGGTCTTGGCGGTCTGCTGGATATGAGCAGAGAAGGAGAGAGAAGAGTCAAAGATGACCCCAAGGTTTCGAGCTGAGGAGACAGGGAGAATGAGAGAGCCATCAACAGAAATAGAAAATGGGGGGAGCGGGGAGGTGGGTTTGGGGGGGAAAATGAGAAGCTCGGTTTTGGTCATATTTAATTTCAGGTGGCGTTGAGACATCCAGGCAGCAATGTCAGACAAGCACGCTGAAACTTTGGTTTGGATGCAAGGTGAGATATCAGGGGTAGAAAGGTAGATTTGGGAGTCATCAGCATAGAGGTGGTAGGAAAAGCCATGGGATGAGATTAATGAACCAAGGGAAGAAGTGTAGATAGAAAAGAGGAGGGGACCAAGAACAGAACCCTGGGGTACGCCGACAGGCAGAGGGATAGAAGTAGAAGAGGATCCACCAGAGTGAACACTAAAGGTGCGGAGGGAGAGGTAGGAAGAGAACCAGGAAAGGACAGAGCCCTGGAATCCAAGTGAGGACAGGGTATCGAGAAGTATGCTGTGATCGACAGTGTCAAAAGCAGCGGAAAGATCAAGAAGAATGAGGATGGAATATTGACCTCTGGATTTAGCCAGTAATAGGTCATTGGAGACTTTAGTAAGCGCAGTTTCGGTTGAGTGGAGAGGGCGAAAACCAGATTGTAATGGGTCAAGAATAGCATGTGAGGAGAGAAAATCAAGGCAGCGGCGGTGAACAGCACGCTCAAGTAATTTGGAGAGAAAAGGAAGGAGGGAGATGGGTCGGTAATTAGAGGGACAAGTAGGGTCGAGTGAAGGCTTCTTAAGGAGAGGTGTGACCACAGCATGTTTAAAGGCAGCAGGGACAGTCGCAGTGGAAAGTGAGAGGTTGAGAATGTGACAGATAAAAGGAATAAGAGTAGGAGAGATGGCATTAAGAAGGTGGGTGGGAATGGGATCAGAGGAACAGGTGGTACATTTTGAGGAAGAAAGGAGAAGTGTAGTTTCCTCAATAGTAACTTCAGGAAAGGAGGAAAGGGAATGAGGGGAAGGAGAGAGAGGGGAACGGACTAGTGGAGGGAGAGCTGGTGAGGTAGAGAAAGCAAGGTTTATCTTTTGAACCTTGTTGTGAAAGAATTCAGCAAGGGTCTGAGGAGATAGTGAAGGGGGAGTTGGGGGAGGGGGCACCTTGAGGAGAGAGTTCAATGTGGTGAAGAGAAGTCGAGGATTAGAGCCAAGAGAGTTGGTCAGTTGGATATAATAATCCTGTTTGGCACGTAAAAGAGCAGATTGGAAGGAGGTCAGCATGAACTTAAAGTGTAAGAAATCAGCAAGGGCCCGAGATTTCCGCCAGAGGCGTTCGGCGGAGCGGGTACAGGAACGTAGGTAGCGGATATTAGAAGTCAGCCAAGGTTGGGGTTTTGTACGCCTTACAGGGCGGGTCATCAAAGGTGCAAGAGTGTCTAAGGCAGAGGATAGAGTATTGTTGTAAGAAGAAACAGCCTCGTTGACAGACGTGGATGGTGCCACAGTAGAGAGGAGGTTTGAAACATGGGAGGATAGAGATGAAGGGTCAATGTCGTGAAGATTCCTAGATAAATTAGATAGGATAGGACGGGACTGGGAGGGAGGAGATTTAAGTGTGAAAGTTATAAGATGGTGATCAGAGAGGGGAAGATCGGAGGCAAGGAAACTAGAGGGTGAACAGTTGGAGGAGAAGATGAGATCAAGACAGTGACCATTTTGATGAGTGGGGGAGGTGGAGCATAGTTGGAGATTAAAGGACGACGTTAAAGCGAGTAACTTGGAAATATAAGAGTGCAGTGGACTTTGATCCTGGGGAACTGAGTTTGGTTCCCACTACAGCTCCTTATGACTCTGGGCAAGTCACATAACACTTCATTGCCCCCCGGTACAAAATAAGTACCTGAATATATGTAAACCGCTTTGAATGTAGTTGTTAAAACCTCAGAAAGGCAATATATCAAGTCCCATTTCCCTATTTGAGATTCTACATGGAAAGTTGCTACTATTGAGATTCTGTTGCTACTATTTGAGATTCTACATGGAATGTTGCTATTCCACTAGCAACATTCCATTTAGAAGCCTGCCCTTGCAGATCAGCAATGCAGCTGTGCAGGCTTCTGTGAGTCTGACGTGCAGGACGTCAGACTCACAGAAATAGAAACCTGCGCGACCGCATTGCTGATCTGAAAGGGCAGGCTTCTACATGGAATATTGCTAGTGGAGGAGTAGCCTAGTGGTTAGTGCAGTGGACTTTGATCCTGAGGAACTGAGTTCAATTCCCACTGCAGCTCCTTGTGACTCTGGGCAAGTCACTTAACCCTCCATTGCCCCTGGTACAAAATAAGTACCTGAATATATGTTAAACCGCTTTGAATGTAGTTGTTAAAACTTCAGAAAGGCGGTATATCAAGTTCCCTTTATCCCCTTCCCCTTCTGATAGCTAGTATCTCCCTCACCCCACCAAGGTAGCCAGCATCTCCTCTACATTCCCAACCTCTCCAGGTGGCTAGCATATTTTCTTCCCTTTAAGTCTAGCATCTCCCATTCCCTTCACTACCCCTGCTGGGTCCAGCATATATCCATTCCAGGCCCAACATCTTCTCCCCTTTCCCTTCCTCACGCTGGCACGAGTGCCCTTGGCCTGGATTGGCCGCTGTTGAGGACAGGATGCTGGGCTCGATGGACCTTTGGTCTTTTCCCAGTGTGGCATTACTTATGTACTTATCACCCTGTCTCAGGAGTGGTCAATCCCGGTTCTTGAAGGCTGCAACCCAGTCTGCTTTTCATGACTTTCCTAATGAGCACACGTGAAGATGTATTTGCATGCACTGCTTCCATTGTATGCAGATAGATCTCATGCATATTCATTGAGGAAATCCTGACAACCTGATTGGGTTGTGGCCCTCGAGGACTGAGGTTGCCCACCCGTGCTCTGTCTCTTCTGGGGTTGCTCCAAAAGTACTTTGCACTGCTACAGGGCTTTCCAATACAAGCCCCCCTCAAGTGCTGCTGTGTCCCACTCTCCCCTCATGCATTTCCTTTATTAAGGTAGATGGGAAAACTACTGCTTATATTGTAATACATCTGAACCAGTCCACAGTGTGACTGTAACTTGAGTACTGTGTGCATTTTTGGTTGCTGCATCTCAATGCAAAATTGAATTAGAAAAAGTGCAAAGACAGGTGACCAAAATGATAAAGTAACTCATGTGAGGAAAGACTAAAGAGGTTAGGGCTCTTCAGCTTGAAGAAAAAAAACGGCTGAGGGAAAATATGAAACATCTAAAATGATGAATGACGTGGAATGGGTAAGCATAGCTTGGCTGTTTACTGTTCTACAAAGTACAGAGACTATTAGACATAACGTTAGTACGTAACATATTAAAACAAAACCACTCCATGCATAATTAAGCTCTGGAATTTGTTACCAGAGGATGTGGTAAAAGTTGGGTTTGGACAAGGTCCTGGATGAAAAGACCATAAGTTTAAGGCAGATTTGGGGAAATCGCAGCTTTTTTTTTTTTTGGGGGGGGGGGGGGGGGTAAGCAACATGGAATCTAGCTATTTGGGAGGGGGGTTCCTGCTGGTATTTGCAACTTAGGTTGACCACTCTTAGAAACAGGATACTGAGCTTAATGGAGTTTTAGTTTGGCCCAATGTGTTGCTGCTCCTTTGCTGTACTGGTCTGGTAGGGCTGGACTCCAGGACCTAACTGTAAGGATTTCTCATTGTATCTCCTCCCTGCCATGATTTTGTGTTCTGGGATTTACTGTCTGCATTCTCTGGAACAAATGAAATTACACCATAAATATGTATATTAGCATGGAGGTGTACCACTTAATCTGAAATTCATTTTAAAAAGTGATAATAAGAACATAAGAGTAACCATATTGGGTCTGACCAATGGTCCATTTAGCCCAGTATCCTCTTTCCATCAGTTCACAAGTACCTGACAGAAACCCAAATCGTGGCAACACTTCATATTAAAAATCCCAGGGCAAGCAGTTGCATCCCGATGTCTGTCTCAATAGCAGACTATGGACTTTTCCTCAAGGAATTTGTCCAAACCTTTTTTAAACCCAAATACGCTAACTTCTGTTACCTGTGCCGAAGGAATGGATCCTCAGGAGCTTAGTCAAGATCGGGAGGCGGGGCTGGTGGTTGGGAGGCGGGGGTAGTGCTGGACAGACATACGGTCTGTGCCAGAGCCGGTGGTGGGCAGCGGGACTGGTGGTTGGGAGGCAGGGATAGTGCTAGGCAGACTTATACGGTCTGTGCCAGAGCCGGTGGTTGGGAGGCAGGACTGGTGGTTGGGAGGCAGGGATAGTGCTAGGCAGACTTATACGGTCTGTGCCAGAGCCGGTGGTTGGGAGGAGGGGCTGGTGGTTGGGAGGCAGGGATAGTGCTGGGCAGACTTATACGGTCTGTGCCCTGAAGAGGACAGGTACAAATCAAAGTAGGGTATACACAAAAAGCAGCAAATATGAGTTATCTTGTTGGGCAGACTGGATGGACCGTGCAGGTCTTTTTCTGCCGTCATCTACTATGTTACATCCTCTGGCAAAGAGTTTCAGAGCTTAACTATTTGTTGAGTGAAAAAATATTTCCTCCTATTTGTTTTGAAAGTATTTCCATGTAACTTCCTCGAGTGTCGGTAATTTTGGAACAAGTAAAAAATCGATTTACTTTACTTCCACTTGTTCTACACTACTCAGGATTTTGTAAACCTCAATCATATCTCCCTTCATCTGTCTCTTTTCCAAGCTGAAGAGCCCTAACCTCTTTAGCCTTTCCTCATATGAGAGGAGTTCCATCCCCTTTATCATTTTGGTCGCTTCTTCTTTGAACCTTTTCTAATTCCGCTATATATTTTTTGAGATACGACAACCAGAACTGAATCCAGTACTCAAGGTGAGGTCGCACCGTGGAGCGATACAAAGGCATTATAGTATTTTCGGTCTTATTCACCATCCCTTTCCTAATAATTCCTAGCATCCCGTTTGCTTTTTTTGACTGAAACTTCCCTTCCTTTCCTGTTTTTGTAGTGGGCTCGGCCTTGGCAGACTATGGCTGGTATATATTCTTTGGCGGCATTGCCACTTTCCTGGTTATTCAGCGGCTCGTGGGGAGCCTGAGGCAGAGACAGTCGGATGCACCAGAAGCCTCTGCAGTCGGTCAGTTATGTGTAACTTCATTTTTTGGCCTGTTTTGTATTCATGTTTCTGATTGAAATTAGCAGCAAAGCACATGTGTGGAAGTACCAGAGCAAAACTGCCAGGAATTTGCTCATTTCTCGATTCAGGTAAGAAAGAGTGTTTGTGCGGAAAGGCGCCATTATTACTGACACTGTTCTTATAATAAAAGTCCCTCAGAACTGGTGAGGTAAGATCTTGACTGGCAACAATACTGTACCTAATATGCCATAGTTCCAACACTCTTGAGCATTTTGTCCATGGATGCACTAAAGTGAAATGTTTTCCTCGGGGCTAATCCAGGCAAAACTCCTCAGAAGCTCAAGATACGTCAAACGGAAACCCTAGCTGGCAACAAACTCTTGGCTTTTGGACTTGCGTTACTTGGGCAGGATTGGATCTTGGTCCCCTGCACAGCTGGTGACATTAGACTTTATCGGAGGGGAGGAGGGGTGGCCCTGTACAGTTAGCTGTTGTCATTGGCTGTACGACTTCTTCTGTTTTTCAGACATGGACTTCTCAACATAGTTTTGTTATTTCCAGATTTAAGTTGATTTTGCAGCCCTCAGTGGGAGCAAGGATGGCAGGAATACATTTAGAGTTTATTCAAATTTTGATATACCGCTAATATAACGGGGTTGGCCAAAGCAGCGTACAAGCTAAAAACAAACATTAAAAGAACAGAAAAGGAACGCCATTGTGAACAGGACAGCATTCATTCATTCAAAAGGATAAAGACAGGGAAGTGTGAGGATGCAGGGCTTTCGCTGATCCAGCTGCCTTAATGAATTGAGAACCTGATGAATTTCAGATGCAAGCTCCTGGGGTGCATAGGAGTGGGAGTGATGCTGGATCCACAGAGCCAGCTTAGTGAGGGGAGCTGTACTGTCCGTCACTCTCTCTCTCTCTTCCTGGGTGTGGGAGGGATGCTGAAACCACAGAGCCAGCTTAGTGTGGGGAGCTGTACTCTCCGTCATACTCTCTCTCTCTCTCCCTCCCTGGGTGTGGCAGTGATGCTGGATCCCAAAGCCAGCTTAGTGAGGGGAGCTGTACTGTCCGTCACTCTCTCTCTCTTTCTCTTCCTGGGTGTGGGAGGGATGCTGAATCCACAGAGCCAGCTTAGTGTGGGGAGCCATACTCTCTGTCCGTCACTCACTCACTCTCTCTCTCTCTTCCTGGGTGTGGGAGGGATGCTGAAACCACAGAGCCAGCTTAGTGTGGGGAGCTGTACTCTCCGTCATACTCTCTCTCTCTCCCTCCCTGGGTGTGGCAGTGATGCTGGATCCCAGAGCCAGCTTAGTGAGGGGAGCTGTACTGTCCGTCACTCTCTCTCTCTTCCTGGGTGTGGGAGGGATGCTGAAACCACAGAGCCAGCTTAGTGTGGGGAGCTGTACTCTCCGTCATACTCTCTCTCTCTCCCTCCCTGAGTGTGGCAGTGATGCTGGATCCCAGACCCAGCTTAGTGAGGGGAGCTGTACTGTCCGTCACTCTCTCTCTCTCTCTCTTCCTGGGTGTGGGAGGGATGCTGAATCCACAGAGCCAGCTTAGTGTGGGGAGCCATACTCTCTGTCCGTCACTCACTCACTCTCTCTCTCTCTTCCTGGGTGTGGGAGGGATGCTGAAACCACAGAGCCAGCTTAGTGTGGGGAGCTGTACTGTCCGTCACTCTCTCTCTCTCTCTCTTCCTGGGTGTGGGAGGGATGCTGAATCCACAGAGCCAGCTTAGTGTGGGGAGCTGTACTCTCCGTCATACTTTCTCTCTCTCCCCCTCCCTGGGTGTGGCAGTGATGCTGGATCCCAGAGCCAGCTTAGTGAGGGGAGCTGTTCTCTCCATCCCTCAGACATTCTCTCTTCTTGGGTGTGTTGTAGATCCTGCCATGGTTGTGAAACAGCAGGAAGCGATGGCAGCTGCAAGGCTTCGAATGCAGGAAGAACTAGATGCCCAGGCTGAGAAGTACAAAGAGAAGCAAAGACTGGTAAGTTATGTCTCTGTAACATAGCTAGGAAAGCATTACTATATCAGCTGTCATCTTTTCCTAAAGTACAAGCTGTACTTGGAAGTTGTTGGACTTATTACACCTACAGATACCTATAGATGTTCAGTCCTGAGGTCCTAATTCCCTCTTACATCATGGTGGGTACTCACAGGGCATTAGAAATTTATTGTGAGTGGAGACTGCATTGCTTCTGGGGCTGATGTTACAATCGCTTCTGAAGATTGTAATATTTGGGAGGGAGGATAGAGTATTGAATAACCAGGCAGGAGAATTCTGGTTCTTCCAGCAGCATGACCAGAGCGAAAGGATCTTCAGCTCAGCAGTAGTATCCTTGGCTTGGAAGCAGAAGGTTGGAGATTTGAATCTCATGATTGCATTAGAAAACATGTCCTGTACCATGATATGATTTCATGAAATATATTCCTTAAGATAAAGTTTCTCAAGCCAGCCTTGGAGTAACGTAGTAGATGATGGCAGATAAAGACCTGTGTGGTCCATCCAGTCTGCCCAACAAGATAAACTCATAGCATAAGATATGATGTGATACTACATATATATATACTTAAACTTGATTTGTCCTTGCCATTTTCAGGGCACAGACCATACAAGTCTGCCCAACGCTGGCTTTGCTTCCCAGTTACTAGGGTTGCCATCTAATCATTGCTAAGCTTGTTTGGTTCCATGCCGTCTTTGTGTTTGTCCCACACGTTTTTGAATTCTGTTGCCGTTTTCATCTCCACCACCTCTCAGGGGAGGGTACTCCAGGTATCTACCATCCTCTCCATGAAAATGTACTTCCTGACATTATTCAGAGTCCCCCCCCCCCCCCCCCCCATTATTCCTGAGCACCCCTCCCTCCAGATGCGAGTGTACTTCATGCATATTAATTGTGGATATCCTATTATCAGTATCTTTCAGTCTACCAATTCCATTCCTTCTACAATCTATGCCCTGAAAATGGCAAGGACAAATCCAAGATCAGGTATACATAGGTATACATATGAAGTAGCACACCATACCTTACGCTATGAGTTAATCTTATTGGGCAGACTGGATGGACCGTACAGGTCTTTATCTACCATCGTCTACTATGTTACTATCAGACTCATTTTCAAAAGAGACAGACGTCCAAAAAGTGACATAAGTCAGCATTTGGACGTTTTATCCCACAGAAATGTCCGAATCAGTATTATCAAAACCTCTTTTTGGACGTCTTTCTCTGAAGTCCGTCAGAAGGACGTCCAAATTTCAAGGGGGCGTGCTAGGGGCGTGTTCAAGGCGGGACTTGGGCCTTCCTAAGACATAGACGTCTTTCAGCAATAATGGAACAAAACTTAGACGTTTTGAACTAGACCTGTTTTTATAATGAATAGCTGCAGCGGGAATTGAACCCACTTCCCCAGGATCAAAGTCCACTGCACTAACCACTAGGCTACTCCTCCACTCATTCCACCAATAAGAGCCAATCTCATCAGTGATGTCACAATGGCTTCATTGCCCGATACAGTTCCCCAGGATCAAAGTCCACTGCACTAACCACTAGGCTACTCCTCCACTCATTCCACCAATAAGAGCCAATCTCATCAGTGATGTCACAATGGCTTCATTGCCCAATACTTGGCTTACTTCTGATATTGTGATGTCATAAGGGAAAGGGAAATTGGACTTGATCTACCACCTTTCTGAGGTTTTTGCAACTACATTCAAAGCGGTTTGCATATATTCAGTTACTTATTTGTACCAGGGGCAATGGAGGGTTAAGTGACTTGCCCAGAGTCACAAGGAGCTGCAGTGGGAATTGAACCCACTTCCCCAGGATCAAAGTCTGCTGCACTAACCACTAGGCTACACAAGAGGTGCCCCAGATGACCACTGGAGGGACTCGGTGATCACCTCCCCTTACTCCCCCAAATCACAAAACATTTTTCCAAAACAGCACTTTCAAAAGGAAAAGATAGATTTTTTTGTAGAAAATGACCTTTCCTGTTTTACAAAAAACGTCCAAATTCAGACTTAGATGTCATATCCAAAAATGTCCCTTGTGCATTTGACTTGCCCAAAGTCTCAAGGAGCAGCAGTGGGAATTGAACCCCTCTTGCTAGGATCAAAGCCCGCTGCACTAACCATTAAGCCACTCCTCCTCTCTTTTGGATGTCTTGCATTTGGACATCTTTGTGTTAGAAAATGGCCGAAAGTCAAAGACATCCCTAGGGACGTCCTCGGATTTGGACGTCTTCGACGGTATTTTCGAAACGAAAGATGGACGTCCATCTTTTTTCGAAAATACGTTTTTCCCCACCTCTGGATTTGGACGTTTTACAAAGACGTCCAAATCCAAACTTAGATGTTTCTTTTGAAAATGCCCCTCCATGTAATGACCATATTAGGAAATAGGTGATCTTGAGAAACGCTGCCTTAAGGAGTATGAACCAAATAAAAACCAGAAGCGAACCTTCCTGTCTGAGCTGTGCTCTGCCACTTGGAAGTGCTATAAAGGAAGGTGGGAGCCCTCCACCCCAGAGGCTCACCGAACCTGCCTCACCCATTTCAACCTTGCTGGCCTTCTTTTAAGTGATGTAGGCCCAGGTGCTCTAGTGACTGAGATTCTGATATGCTTGTTCTGCTTTACCTTGACTGGTTCCAAATACTTCCTGTATTTCCTGCCCTCCTCGTCAGCCTTGTTCCTCTCTTTGCTGCTCTGTAAGAGGTTCAAACTACTCTTGCCTTGTCCCTTCCGGAGATGGTGGCGTATACACCAACAGGGAGCTGTAATGCTAGATTAGAATGGCCAGAAGCTCAGGGCCAGCCGCTCCTGACCTTAGGTTTTGTAGACAGCTGTGGGGGCTTGGGGGGGTGGCAGCCTGCTACACTTCGCTCTATTTCACTGATCTAGGTTGAGCAGATAGCACTTAAAACATCTTATTGCACAAACCAAATGTTTTTAAACTTCCTCGTTAACTCTGCTATCCCTTGTCAGCTTGAAGAGGAGAAACGCAGACAGAAAATAGAAATGTGGGAGAGCCTGCAAGAAGGGAAGAGCTACAAAGGAACTCCAAGAAAGACCCAGGTAGTGCATCTCCCACTTTCAGCCTGCAAACATTTACCACCAGATGCATAACCGAAAAATGTGTATTCAGAGGATGCTGTTTGCTCTTTGTCCATTTCAGGAGCTGCCAGCGCAAGCATCGATGTCCTCAACTGCCCGAAAGTCAGAGCAGAAACCCCTGAGGAGAAATGGTAAGATAGGGGTCACGGATGCAGAAGCATGCCACCGAGCTGTAGAAATTGTGCTGAGTAACAAAAGGGAAGAGTTGGTGTGGGGTGAGCCAGAGCTGCTGCTGCCAGAATTCTCTATACTGCCAGCAGACGGAGTTGGAGAGCAGTGTGTATTGTGTGCAATTTGTATCATAAAGATATAGCAGAATTAGAAAAGGTTCAAAGGAGAGCGACCAAAATGATAAAGGGGATGGAGCTCTCATATGAGGAAAGGCTAAAGAGGTGTTAGGCCTCTATAGCTTGGAAAATGAGGGGGGATATGATTGAGGTCTACAAAATCCCGAGTGGTGTGAAGTAGGTAGAAGTGAATCAAAAATTTTTTTGTTTGTTTTTGTTTTTTTACTCTCTCAAAAAGTGCAAAGACTAGGGAGACACTCAATGAATTTACATAGAAATACTATTAAAACAAACAGGAGGAAATATTTTTTCACTCAATGAATAGTTAAGCTCTGGAACTCTTTGCCAGAGGATGTAGTAACGGGTTAGCATATCTGGGTTTAAAAAAAGGTTTGGACAAGTTCCTGGAGGAAAAGTCCATAGTCTGCTATTGAGACAGTCATGGGAAAGCCACTGCTTGCCCTGGGATTGGTAGTATGGAATGTTGCTACTATTTGGGTTTCTGCTAGATTCTTGTGACCTGGGTTGGCCACCTGTTGGAAACAGGATACTGGGCTAAATGGACCATTGGTCTGACCCAGTATGGCTAATCTTATGTAGTGCTTCATCCCTGCTCCTGCTGTCTCTTCTGCAGTCAGAATTGCCTGGTGCTTAATATTCTCACTAGACCCATCCACTCCATATGGTTCTAGCGATAGAGAAGAGCCGGCAGATGAGAAGTGATACTTGCCAGCTGTCACGTTTTCAAAACAGGAACTAGGTTTGTGAGCCCTTGGGCCACTGCCGAGGAGCAGCAGTGACAGGCAAACCACCCCACATCGGAGACTAGGCAGAACAGGACTGGAACCCTGGACTGGAGTTGCAGCAGAGGCAAACAAGCAGGAATAAGCAGAGCAGGCACACTTAAACTTCACCTGCACTTGGCCGCCTTTCACCAGGAGTTGAGCCCCTGCCTGCAGGTGGCCAGCAGGACTTACTGGGCAAGGCAGGACTGGATACCCACTAGGCTGAACCAGGACTGAGGGTAAGAGGGGTTAAGGAACATACAGGGGCAGCAGGGCAAGGAAGGGAAAGCTAAAGGGCAGGACTGACAGCTGCAAGCAGCCACTAAAACAGGGAACAAAACACTGGTAACAAGACACAGAACTGAAAGCTGCAGAGCAGCCACAAAGACACAAACAGACAAAGATTAAACACAAAACTATAACCCAGAGACAGGACTAGCCAACAAACAACAACCTAATCTAAACTACACACAGCCTAACTAGAAACAAACAAGAATCTCAGGCAAGAACTGAAACAGGAGAGCAACAAGCACCAACATACCAGGGCCTAAGGCGATGCAAAGGCAAAGCAGAAAGATTTCAGAATGGCTAATAAGCCCAGCAGCAGCTGAGGCTCAGCTGCAGCAATCACCAGGCAACTACGGGAGCTGTGCAGGTTCAAACAAAAAGAGCAAGTGTGGCAGTCTGGAAGAACCGGACCGGACTGAAATCTGGACCGGGTGACAATAACCAGACAGTTCATTGCAGCCACTAGGTCTGGCCACCAGGTGGCGAGAAGGAGAGCACGAAACATGGGCACAACCGTGACACCAGCTCCTGCCTGCTGGAGGAGGTGGTTTGATATAAGTATCTGTGAGAGGGGGGAGAAGGGAGCTTAAAATACATTAAATATATTTATCTTGGGGGGGGGGGGAGGGGGGTGATCATAATTGGTTTGCCTAAGACCTGCTAAGAGTTGTGCTCTGTTCACCTCTTCACGTCTGACATTTCATAAATTCCAAGATTAAATTTTGTTATTAATAATTTCAAAAGTAGGTCACAATGGCAAAATTACCCCAAAATCAAAGGAACATAATAGAGAAAATTAAAAATAGAGTATTTAGCCCCCTTAAGTTAAGGTGAAGAGGGAATATAATCAAACTACAGCTCGAAGAAGAAAGCAGAAGACAATTCTTCCTCAAATTCAGGAGCTTAACAACTGTAAAGTCGTATCTGAACTAAAGCCCCAAAGACAAGCAGGTAATTTCTCCATCAAGAAGACCTACCTGGAACCCTCTGCAGAAAGAAAATTCTCAAGTGGGGGAAGAGCCCAAGAACACATACCCGTCTCTATCCAACCATGTCCCTAATTAATTAATTAATTAAAGCATGCATTCTTGTATCCCACTGTTATCCAAAAACAATTGAAAGGTTCTTTGATATTCTGTATATATGTCTATAGAATTTTTCGGAGAGTTAGTCTGTGTTGTTGTCTGTAGGATTTTCGGAAGGTTTTTTGAGGTGGTTAGGTCGCTGATTTATGTAGTCATCTGAAGGTTATTGCTGAGGTGATTCGTAGAGGTTGGGACGTTGATTTTGAGGATGTTGGCCAGTGATTTTTGTAGTCGTCTGGGAGGTATTGATGAGGTGATTTGTGGAGGTTCAATGTTGATTGGGATTGGGCTTGTTGGTTGGTTGGTTGGTTGGTTGACTTGATGAGGTAGATTTGTTAGGAGTGGGGCGTAGGTTTCTTATGTGATTAGCTATAGAATTTTTTGAAGAGGTAGGTTTTCATTTCTTTTCTGAATTGGAGATAATACCAAAAGCCCCAAGAAGCATCACAAACTGAGTTCCACCATTTGGAGCCCAGGTACCTAAATCCTGCTGTGTAGATGGTTTTGTAGGTTATGTTTCTGCATTTGGGTACGAGTAGAAGTAGGTAGCCTCTGGTTTCTGGACTTGTGTTTCTTGGGGATACTTCTATCAGGTTTAGCACGTATTCAGGTGCCATTCCAAATAGTATTTTGAAAATGAGGGTACTCACTTTGAATAGTAGTCTTGCGTTGATTGGCAACCAGTGCAGTGTTTGAGCAGTGGAGTTGCTCTTTCATATTTCGGCTTCTTGAAATCAGTCTTGCTGCTGTGTTTTGGACTGTTTGTAGCGATTTTAATATGGTTTCTTTACACCCTCGTATGCTGTGTTGCAGTAGTCTAGTTGAGATAGTATTGTCGATTATACCATTATCCGGAACGATTGTCTGGGAAAAGAGTCTCTTATCCTTCTCAGTTTCCGTAGTGTTTTGAAACATTTTGATGTTAGTGCTGTCGAGAATAATTTCTAGCATTTTTAGTTGTTTCAATTTGGTATGAAGACTTACAGCCAGTCCCTCCACTGTCTAGGGAGCTCAAAGTTAGGTGCTGGGATGTTGCGCGCGCTCGGTGCATATTTTATAACCGTTGCCGTTATAGAATTCTAGCCCATCTGCAGTTCCGCGCCTAACTTTAGGTATAAGCACTTCCGTTAGCTCAAAGGCTAGCGTCTAACTGCTAATATTCCAGAGCACATGCAAGCCTCCCAGCAGTCGCGTTCTATGGATTTTGTGCACACAATTCTTAGAATCCCAACCAAGGGCAGTTAATTAGTGCCAGTTAATGGTTAAGAATAATTAGATGGTAATTGCCTTTATCTATAACTTTGCATGTGAAAGATCGCGTTGGGTGCACAAGTTTATAAATGGGAGGGGGGGGGGGGCGTGTTTTGTGCATAATGTACAGACCTAGTGTTCTGCTTATCAGTGTCCACCTGTAGAGAAGCATGCTGTGGATTACCTTCCCCCTTGATCTTTCCTCTCCTTTTCTCATTCCAGATTATAGCCCTTTGTCTGGGAACAGCGGTGGATCATGTTCGTGGAGGCCTGGGCGCCGAGGACCTGCCTTGGGTGGCGGATGAGGTTAGCAGCCTTGCTGGAGTCGCCAAGACTTCAGCAAGGCGCACCTGCCCTGCCGTCCTGCTGCCTGGAGCTCACCTGTTTCTGCCCTCATCTTCTGGGTTCTCTATAGGGCAGTGGGCAAACAGACCCAGCTGCTGTTGCGAGGGTTCTGCTGAGCGTCTCTTTAACTTGCATTGTGGGACAGTGAAATTGTTAATCCCTCATCCAAGCTCCCATCTGATGCATAGCAGAGCTGGAATTGTTGGTACGGCTTGATCAGTTAATGTCCAATGTTTTTGGAAGATAAGCAACTGACTTTTTTATCAGGAAGTACTTGGTAGGGTTCACCTTGTGCTTCATTCACGGCAGTTGCTTTGAAATATTTCACTTGCTGTCAGGTCGTTGGTTTGCCATGTAAGAACTGAATGGCCCAGCAGATGCTCCCGCATCCCCTCTACTGCTGACGAGTAACCGTGTTTTAATGAACTACTAACCCAGAGGATGGGGCTGCATCATAGGTTGCTGCAAATGACGTCATCCTTACAAATGGTGAATGCGCCAACGAGGATGGCCGATACCAGGTGGTCAGGTACTGTCTCCATCCGTCCTCTTCCAGGGTCCTTTATTTCTGTGGCTTTGTGAGTCAAACACCTTTGAGCAGATTGAGTTTTAGATTTAAGAAGCTGCCACTGCTGCATAAACTTATTAAAGGATTTTTGGACACCCCTGTCTGTGTAAGCTGAGAGTAATTTCTTTTCTACGCTGTCCATGCAATCCAGCTCCAAGCAGAAACGTGTATAAAGAGTTGAATTCTATGAAAGATGCCTTGTCAGTGGGTAATATATATTTTTTAATTCTAATTTTGCACAGCTGCGATATCATTAGACAAGGCTGGAGTGTGGTCAGCTCTTCATGGACCCAACACACATGATTGTGGCCTGCAGAGGAGACCGCTTTCTTTTCCAAGCTATGTTCCAGGGAAGAGGATGATGTAGGGAACGGAGCATTTATCCAAGAATATGTGAAGAGAGAGCAGGAACAAGGGAGGAGAGGCTGACCAGGGCTCCAGCCCTTTGAGAGGGGAACAACAAACAGGCTTAGAGTGCTCAGCAAAGCTAAGGAGCTGGTAGGTAGGAATGAGGGGGAGGGGTCCTTGGGAGGGGGGCGGCTTTGAAGCTCTGCAAGGTCAGAAGAATGTTTCATCTGTTAAACCCCTAGTGGTTGCTGCCGCAGCCATAACCTTCTATGCTTGGCAGATGTGGGGTCTTCATCTTTCTCCCCGAGTTCCTAGGACAGAGCACAGCACCAGCTTATTAACCCAATAGGGGACACCTTGACATGACTTATTTATGAAAGAAAGCAGGAAAATTGGACTTCTCTCATTTTGCTGATAAAAGCCAGAAGAGGCTAAGGGAAGTATTTCTCAAAGTAAAGTTGATGCATTCTTATTACTCTACCCTTCAGAGACCAGATCAGTCACCGAAGCAGGGGTGTAGCCAGACTTCGGCGGGAGGGGGGTCCAGAGCCCAAGGTGAGGGGGCACATTTTAGCCCTCCCCCCCCCCCCCCCCCCCCCCCCGCCATTGGCGACCCGCCGCTGCTGCCACCACCAACTTTGACCCCCCCCCCCCCTCCCGCCGCCAACCCGCCGTTGCCTACCTTTGCTGGCGGGGGGACCCCAACCCCCGCCAGCCGAGGTCCTCTTCCTTCGTTCTTTTTCTGAGTCTGACGTCCTGCACATAACGGGTTGACGGAGGGAAGGGGGGTCAAGAGGGTCGTCGGCAGGGGGTCCAAGGCCAAATCTGAGCTTATTTGTTTACTAAAGCCTACCCCGAAGTCAGCAGTGGTGTCTAACCTCCTTTTTTCCCGTTTTGGTAGTTTACCTGCTCTTTACCCTCTGTTAGCTTCTCCTCGGTTGCTCCTGTTTTCCCATCCGTATTCTCTTATTTTAGGTCCTCTGTACTTCTTTGTATCCTATTACTGGAACAATTTTCTCCTGATGTATTATGTAATTTTCTTGTAACTTTGTTAGCCACATTGAGCCCGCATAAGCTGGGAAAATGTGGGATACAAGTGGACCAAATAAATCTACCGTGGCCCCACATAGCTACGCCACTGCATCGAAGGCACCTTTTACAAAGCGGCAGTAAACCCATTGCGGGCTTACCACTCGCTAAACAGGAAGTACCGCCAGGCTACTGCAGCAGTCCGGCAGTACTCCTCTACCCCATTTTGCCACAGCTTGGTCAAATGGGCCTTGAATTCTCTATTATTATTATTAGCATTTGTATAGCACTACCAGACGCACGCAGCGCTGAACACCTGACACAGAGAGACAGTCCCTGCTGAATAGAGCTTGTGAGCTAGTGGTCTGTACCCACCTTAGTACACACTTAGCCACTAGAAGCCCTGGCCATGAGATAATGATGGTCTGTCCATGCCCAGGTCTCTGAGGACTAACTACAGTTGTGAGTTATTCCCAAAAGAATGATTCCTTTCGAAGAGCTTCCAAAGGCCAACGGACAAGTGGACTGGCTTTCACTGCTTGCAGTGTTCCATGTAGAGATTGCTTTCCTTGAACAGCCCTTCACTATAATCTAACTGCAGGGTGCCAGGAAGTTTCTTGTGGAAATCAACTATTTCTGTATGTAATTATCACCCTAATTATTCTTTCTCAGCTTCAGGATTTCTTAACAAAACGGAACGCACTCCACCCCAATCAAACAGGATTTAGGCCACATCCTAGAACAGAAACTGCCGTTACTCCATCTATTCATTACGCCCTAGACCAAAATAGTTTAGTTATATTATTATCGCTAATCTTTCATCTGCTTTTGACCTGGTCGACCATGCTTTACTCTTGGATAAACGTCACCAAATAGATATGTGAGACTTGGCATTTGCTTGGTTCCATTTATCTCTCTCTGGTCGAGTTCCAAAACATCTCTTCCCAATTCACAAGGATCGATCTTTTTCTATTCCACAAACACCGAATACAAAAATTCTAGTTGTCATTCTAAATGAAACTCTGTCTTTCCTGCCACAAATCTCTAATCAAAAATTGTGTCTATAAACTTCGTCAAATTTGCTCAATTTGATCCTTTATTGGTCCACCAGCATTAAATATACTTATTCTTTTCTTATCAGTAACATAGTAAAAATGACGACAGATAAAGACCTGAACAACAAGTTACATGGTATGTGATACTTTATATGTATACCTGAGTTTGATTTGTCTTTGCCTTTCTCAGGGCACAGACCGTAGGAGTTTGCCCAGCACTGTTTTTGTACTAAATGTTTTGAAGCTAACGTCGAAGCCCCTTAAAATTTACACTCCAGCCGATCCATATCTATTCAGCCATGATCAGGGTGTAGACCGCATTGGTTTTACTCTCCAATTATTGGCATTGCCACCCAATCTCCACTAAGATTCCGTGGATCCATTCCTTCTAAACAGAATTCCTTTATGTTTATCCCACACATGTTTGAATTCTATTACCATTTTCATCACCACCTCCCGCGGGAGGGCATTCCACGTATCTACCACCCTTTCCGTGAAACTTAACTATTGCAATGCACTGTATTTGGGTCACAAAATAAGTTGACATTAGGAACCTTAATAAACAAAATACTGATATCAAACATTACTGGAAAAAAAAAAGAAATTCGATCATGTAACTCCCCTTTTGAAAGCGGCTCACTGGCTTCCTCTGCCTCACCCTATCACTTACAAGATCCTACTGTTAGTCTATAAAACTCATCAGTCTGGTGACTCGCCGTACCTTTTTCGTCTGCTAATCCTATATTCCAATTCAAGAACATTAAGATCATCATTCCAAAACCTAATAATGCCATCATTTCGAGATATCCTCTATCAACACTAGAAGGGTGATTTTCTTAGTGCAGGGCCCTGACCATTGGCATAAATTACCTCAGTCTCTTGGGGATCAAACAGCTCTGCAAAACTTTTAAAACCCAATTTCAAACATTTCTTTTTGCCGATGCTTATCTATAGTTTCTCCATTGTAGTCTGTGGAAGTTGAGTCTGTCAGACCCAACAGACCAGTCACTTCCCCTCCCCCCTTCTCATCTTCTATCAAATTTGTAGTTCTTTCCCGCCCTTCCTCCTCCAAAGTTTCTATTTGTGTCTTCCTTATATACTTATTTTTAGAATTTAAGCCTTCCAGACATGTCCTATGATGGGGTGGGACAGAAAATTCTGAATTAACTTGCAACAAAAGCCTGCTAAATGTTAGTGTTTCCTTCCCAGGGTAGAGGAGTGTGGTAGCCGTGTTAGTCCACTCCGATCTGACGAAGAAGGGCAACCTTCAAAAGCTAATCAAGAAATGTATTAAGTTATGTCCAATAAAAAAGGTATCATCTTATTTTCTTTTCCATGTTTTATTTTGTTTGATTTCTATTGAGAACCTTCCCAGGGTATTAATTTTACTCTTTTTTTTTTTTTTTTTTTTTTTTTTTAATAGAAATACTATAATCCCTCAGAAGGTTCTTACAGAATATGAGTTTTGAGACCTTACGGGCTCATATCATGTAACAGCTTTTTGTTGAATCAGTAAACAGTATGAGAACCTACAGTGCTTTGTGTTTTCTATAGGTCCAGCATAGCTATTATAACAGAGCATTACAGGTCCCAGTAGGGCTGTATCTTGCAATGTACGTCAGACAGGTGTGGTGGCTCAGTTGTAAGGGGGTTAAGGAGACCCAGGTTTGATTCCCGAGCTAGCACCTGCTGCTTGGGCTGATGGCTTCTACCAAAGCAACATTCCCAGCCCTGGGGGCAGAGAGTGTTACTACTCAGCAGTGATATGTTATGGGAAACTGCAGGGTCCACAGGCAGTGGAGTGGGTTCAGGTGGGAGCACTGAGGACATCACTGGACAGAATGAAAGGGTTAAATCTGGGAGGAAATACTTTATTCTTGAAACTAAACAGGTCTGGGAGTCAGCTGAGCTGCCTTATTGTGCATAGTGATCTGTAGGGCTGATTAACCCAACACCATCAACGGGGCAAAACTGTGCAGTGCGGAGAAACCAAAACCCTTGGGCTGACCTGGGGTGAATTAGCCCCACTGGACACCAGTTCAAAGGATCATGTGCCCAGTCAGCCTTCCGTCTAGTAATTCAAAAAGAGGTGCAGCTATCACTTCAGAAAACAAAACAATTTTGATATTAAGATTTCCGATTTTGAAGGCTCTCGCTGTTTGTGGAAGAGATTTGGTGTTGCAATGCTGATCATCATCATCAGAGTCCTTTGCAGCTATTGCTGACATGGTAAAGCTGAAGAGAGGTCACGGGTAAGGCAATTTTTAAGAAAGGTGTGCCATTAAAGGAATGGGTAAGACTCAGTTTGCTGACATTTTCACCCCCCCCCCCCCCCCCCCCCCGTTCTTTGTGACCCCCCCTCCAAATGCAGATTGACGCAAGAACTTAAAAGATCTTATCATCTTGAAAGTGTAAAAACAGCTTAATTGCTATGGAGTCTTCCTCTTGCACAAGACAAGTTGGAAACATTAAAGGAGTGAATCGGTTCCTAGTGCTGTAAATTATTTATTTTATTGCATTTGTATCCCACATTTTCCCACCTATTTGCAGACTCAATGTGGCTTACAGAGTTTGGTTAACACAGTTAAATCCTGAATCAGATTCAACAATAAAGGAGCAGACTTCCAACTCCCCAATTACACGCCTACTTGCAGCTCTGCGTAAGGTTCATTAGGGTGAGAGACACAAAGGATGACTGAACTTCTCCCCAGCAGAATTGCAGTTTTGTCTGTCCAGTTCTTAGCAAAGATGCACTAGGATCGGTGTCTATGTGCTTGCTTTAGCAGAACACAGTCGGGCTTTCAAAGTAAATACCGGCTGTTCCTCCACTCAGAGCTTCGTATTCTTACCCAGCTTCAGATGACAAAAAACAAAAAGTCCTTTAAGATGAATTGTGTGTATTGCCCTGCTAATGAAGAATTACTAATTAACTTTTCCACTGATAAGGTTTCGGCATGGTCACCCCCCCTGGGGAGCTTTCCAGACTGGGCTGGGCCTCCTGAGACAGACTCTCTGAATTTTGCTGTCAAGTGTGTTATGGCAGATTTAGGACCTGAGCTTATTAAGTGTTCCATAGCTAAAGCAACAGTACCAAACTGGGGGGGCACAAGGGTCGCATGGCCAACTGCCATGAACAGCCATTTGGGATTTCTTGTTTTGTACTTTAGTTTTCCAGTTTATTGATGCAAGGAACTACTGTCTGACCTTATTCTTCCCAGTTTAGGATTGCAAGCCACCTTTCTATGGATATGTGGGGTTAGGGTTTAGGATAGGCAGAGCCGGGGTGGGGGGAGGCGGTGCTAGTGCTGGGCAGACTTCTACGGTCTGTGCCCTGAAAATGGCAGGTATAAATCAAGGTAAGGTATAAACAAAAAGTAGCACAGATGAGTTTATCTGGTTGGGCAGACTGGATGGACCGTGCAGGTCTTTTTCTGCCATCATCTACTATGTTACTATGTTAAGTGAGATATCAAAATCAGAATAAATGAATGTACAGCAGGGCCGCTGAGAGACTTGTAAGGTCTCCGCCACCAGGAGACTTGGGTCCCTCGACCCTTTAGCTGAGCTGTGTGCTGTAATCCACTGCTAAAGAGCACACGGCAATCCACAAGGTCAGATCACTATACTTTATTGTAATCCCTTTGTGTCAACTGCTCCTCCAAAGGTAGTTCACACCACAGCATTTCTCAAGAAGGATAGCAGTTCAACAGCACAGTATTCAAAACAAAACCCAGAAGGTTCCAAAATCTCAGCAGTTCATATAAAGCAGTTATGCAAAGCAATTCTTCAAACAAAGTAGCTCAAAAAGGGCTCAAACTCCCAGCAGTTCATGTATAGCAGGTATGCAAAGTAATTCTCCAAACACGGTAGCTCCAGAAAGGGTTCAAACCCTCCCCAGCAGTTCATGTCAGCAATTAGGCAAAACAATTCCCCAAACACAGCAGTTCAGAAAGGGTTCAAACTCCCCGCAGTTCATGTATAGCAGTTATGCCCAAACCCACCACTCCTCCTCTCTCCCTTTCAAAAGAAATCAACCTAGGGAGAGTGGCAAGGGTCCCTCCCCAACCGGGCCAGCATTATACCCTGACCACCACCCGCATGACCCTTCTGTGGTAAACCTGTTTTCTCAGCTCCCCTCGTGGGATAGCACCTTTTCCCTTCTACCAGGCTCTCCTCCCGAGCAGCCCTCTCCTGTTTCACCTCCTTTCCTTCCAGTTTAGTCAGAGCAGCAATCTCCATCAGCTCCTCTTGCTCTAGTTCCTCCCCTTGCCAGTCCATAGGTTCCTCCCCACACCCATTGCTCAGATGCTCTCCGTTTGCTTGATTGGGCAGGTTCAGAACTCCTTCCCTCATCCTGGCTCTCTGGGACAGGTTTTTCCAACTCCCATCTCTTGCCCTTCTCCTGACCTCCTCTGGGGGCTGTTGGGGATTGAAGTCCCTGTTTCTACCATGGGACTTACTCAGGGGCTGCTGGGAATTGTGGTCTTTTCCTTTTCTCCAATCCCCCAGGGGAAAAGACTCCTTCCTTTCTCTACCCAGTCTCCCTCCCTCTTGAGCCTCCTCGTTCCTCCATGTTCCGTCATTCTCCCTCTCACCCTCATATTCCTCACAGACTGAGCTGGGCCTGGGGCAAGGTCATCACCAACCCCTCCCTGCCTCCCCCCAATCACTACTGCTGTCGCCTACCTCTCCTGGTCCCAGGCTGCCGGTGCCGCAGTCCCCAGTCTCCACCTACCTACCCTCAGCTCCCTTCTGTCTGCCACGTCTGACCACCTTCATTTTAAAAAATGTTTTAAAAATCTCAAAATCGGCAGCGCAGCGCCTTCTGTGTGAGAAGCAGCAGATTGCCTCAGGCGGGCCTTTCCTCACTGTGTCCCGCCCTCACGGAAATAGGAAGTTACATCAGAGGAGGGCGGGACACAGTGAGGAAAGGCCCGCCTGAGGTAATCTGCTGCTTCTCACACAGAAGGGGCTGCGCTGCCGATTTTGAGATTTCTTTTGTTTTTTTAAATGAATGTGGTTGGATGGGAAACAGAAAGAGCTGAGGGTAGGTAGGCGCTGGCGGTGGCCTGGGAACAGAAGCGGAGAGACCCTGGCGCCGGGCCCTCCTTGGAGTCCTAGGTCTGTGGAATTTTGCCCCCCCCCCCCCCCCCGCCATGATGTACAGTAAGCTACCACTTTACTGAACAGCCATGTGTTAGAGTAAGGAGCAGGTAGTTGATATACCACCTTTTGGTGGACCTCCTGGTTGCCAGTTACCCAGAAAAGACCTTTGTTGCCATCAGGCTGTAAATGTGAGTCTGTGCCCCTCCCCCACAGCAGTGACCATTGCTATATGTGTTATATGATTCTTATTCCGCTAAGTTCAAAGACTTTCTAAGCGCTTTGGCCAGCTGCAAATGTTAGAAGGTGGTGGGCCACAATTACTGTAGCTGCTCACAGAGGGGGCACTTCAAGTCTTTGCCTTCCGCTGTGGTCTAGTTCAAATATATTTATAATTATAATGTTCTTCCAAATTGCCTGTAGTGAATCTCTTCATAAAGGTGATTAATAAATTCCAATAAATAAATTGAATTTGAAGTGAGAAAGGCTGGCGAGCCTGTGAGGGAGGTTAGAGTGGAGATGAGCTGGAGGGTTTAAAAGATGGAAGCGGATTTGGGGAGGGATAAGAGAGATTAATCAGAGGAGGGGGGTGGGTAAGAGAAGGAATTGAGCCTCAGCGGGATGATGGAGCAGAAAGAGTGGGACTTGCAGAGCTGGACCAAAGGTATCCGATGAATCTTCAACTATTACTCCTCTGATCCAGGTGTCCACCATTTCCTCTTCCCTACCTCCTCTGGTGTCCAGCATTCCTCCTGAGTCCTTCCCTCCCCTACTTGGAGTTGCACTACCCTCCGCCAGGCCAGTCTTTTAACCAAATGCATAGCCAGATCTCAATTTGGGAGGGGGGATAAGCCAAAGGGGGGGGGGCACATTTTGCCCTGCCTCCCCGCTGCTCAAGCCCTGCCATAACCCCACATACCTGGGCTGGTGGGGGTCCGTAGCCCTGCCAGAGGAAATTTTTCGGTGACGATATTCACCGGTGTGCTGCCTGCCTTGCTTGATCAAAATTGTGGCTGGCAGTCTCATGAGGCCGCTGTGGGAAGTTGCAGCCGCCATTTGTACAATGCTGCCAGTGAGGGCAGGGCAGGAGCAGCTCAGGATGCTCTTGCTCTGAAAAGGCCACTAGACCACCAGGACTTTTAGAAGGTAGGCCCTGGAGGGCAGAGCTGGTGGGTGACCCAGGGGGATGTGTTTTCTGTGCGGGGGGAGGGTGAGGAGGAGATGCTGGCTCTGGAAGACAGGCTCGGTTCTGGATAAAACCAAGTGGTGAATTTCAGCCTTGGATTTGGTTTTGGTCAACCTCCATTACAGTTTTAGAGCCAGCTGAAGGTTGGCCTAGCAATAAGTAGGCATCACAGATGAGACCCAGGTAAATAGAGAAGTGTTAATTGCCTCAGTGGAGAAGCAGTGTTGGGGTCCAGTAATAGGGCCAGATTGTCTTCAAGTTGCCACAAACAGCTTCCCAGTTCCCAGTAGCCTCTTTCAAAGCTAAGGGTCCAGTCAGGTTCCTGGGGCTACGGTTATTGGCCCTGCCTTTGGGCTTATTCCCTTTGACACCTCAGCTTTCCTTTGGCTGAGGCTTGGTCTGGTGGCCAGAGCTGTTCAGGGACACAGTTCCCAGTCCTGACACAAACGTCCATTCAAATGTAGTGTAAGGTCTAGGTGGCAAGGACTAGTAGCAGGTCATATTCTAAGCTGTGGAAGAATGACGGCAAAATTGGGACAGAGCCTGGACTGACCTCTTACCTGCGAACTGTGCAACACATTTCAAAGAGGAGGTGTATGTGCGCTTTGCACCTGCCTTTCGTGTAAAATAGCGTGTAAATTACAAATACAGTTTATGTGAACTATCTCGCGATCCTGTCCAGTACCCGCACCTCTGGGAATGCTTTCCCTCAAAGCAGGTACAACTCTATCTATACACTTTGAAACTCGGAGCTAGCTCTGTGGGTATCAGTGGGAGCCGAGCACCCCCACTATTGAGCAAGCTCCTTCACTGTGTCCAGGGAGGGGTAACTCGGAATGTTTTTGCCACCCCAGTCATTTTGAGATGTTGGCACCTTTGCTAAGCAGTCTTTTAGCCCCACTGAGTTTAAAACTTGGGAGCAGTAGCAGCAGTTGTCAAGGCTCTGACTGTAACTCCTGTCCATTTTTGCTCCTTTCAAACAAAAATAAGGATATTATTCTGCCGTTGTATCGAGTATTGTGTTCAATTCTGGTCGCCGCACCTCAAAAAACATATAGTGGAATTGGAAAAGGTGCAGAGAAGGACGACAAAGATAATACAGAGGATGGGATGGCTTCCCTGTCAGGATAGGCTAAAGATGCTGGGGCTCTTCAGCTTGGAGAAAAGGCAGCTGAGGGGAGATATGATAGAGGTCTATAAGATAATGAGTGGAATGGAATGGGTCGATGTGGAGCGTCTGTTTACGCTTTCCAAAAATACTAGGACAAGGGGGCATGCGATGAAGCTGCAGTGTGGTAAATTTAAAACGAATCGGAGGAAAATTTTCTTCACTCAACGCGTAGTTAAACTCTGGAATTTGCTGCCGGAAGAGGTGGTTAAGGCGGTTAACTTAGCGGACTTCAAAAAAGGGTTGGACTGCTTCCTGGAGGAAAAAGCCATAGAATGTTATTGAATGGACGAGGGAATAATACAGTATTTCTAGGATGGGCAGGACAAATTGCTTGTTCTTTTGGCCGCTGTCGGTGACAGGGTGCTGGGCTCGATAGACCCTTGGTCTGTCCCAGCATGGCGATGCTTATGTACCTATATGTACTTATGTTTATAATTCAGTCAGCTTACACAGATTTTTCTAACACCTTGCTTAGACAGCTTAAGGTAAGTAAATGTGAGACACTCTCCACTGTAGGGAAGCTGTTTTTCAAGGATGACAGAATAAATGTATATGAAGAGGGGTGGCCCATGGAAAGATGTCGTCCCACCCCCCTAGCCAAGTTCTGGCATCTTCCTCCCCCTTTCCTTCCTCGAGTTTACCTTTTCTCCATTTTCCAAAAGCCAGCGGTGGCAGCGATTCCCATACACTGCCCTGCCGCCGGCAACGGTCTCTTCTCTACTGTAGCTGCCTCTGAGGAAACAGGAAGTTACATCAGAGAGGTGGGTCATAGTAAAGAGAAGAGGCGGGTGCAGGCGGCAGGGCAGCGAATGGAAATCGCTGCCTCCGCCCACTTTTAATGTAAAAAGAAGGTAAACTTGGGGAAAGGGGTGGAGGAAGGAATGGGGGGATGCCGCGCCCAGAAAAGGGCCACCTGAGGCCTCACCATGGGCGTAGACTGGGGGGGGGCGAGGGGGGGCTTTGCCCCCCCAAACGACGACGACCCGCAGCGGCGAACGGGTGGCCAGCAGTAGTAAAAGCAGCAAGCAGCAGACAGGCTCGACTCCGCTTTCCTGCTCTCTCTGCGTCCCGCCCGAAAGGAAATGACATCAGAGGAAGGCGGGACGCAGAGAGGGCAGGAAAGCGGAGTCGAGCCTGTCTGCTACTTGCTGCCTTTACTACTGCCGGCCGCCCGTTCGCCGCTTCAACTTCGGTACCAGGGGCTGTTGGTAGCGGCGCTGCAGCGATTACAACAGTCTGCCTTGGCCTGTTCCCTGCCACACGTCCCGCCTATGCGGAACAGGAAGTTGTACCAGAGGAGGCGGGACATGTAGCAGGGAAGGCCGATGCAGACTGCTGTTATTGCTGGCTGGCTGCAGTGCCGCTACCAGCAGCGATCAATGCAAGTGAGTGAGGAGGAAGGAAAAAGGAGAGACGCTGGAACCGGGATGGGGGGGGGGGGGGGTGAGAAAAGGAGAAAAATGGAGGTACTGTTCAGCTGCACCTTTAGGAGGAGCGAGGTGATGGAACCATGTGGGTAGGGGTGAATGGAGGGCAGAAGGAGGATCTACAGGATGGAGGGAGAGAGGTGCAGGTCTGCTGTGCTGGATATTTTTTTGGGGGGGGATGATGAACAGAGAGGAAGAGGTGATGGATTGGGGGGGGAGAAGGGATTGTTAGATGTGGATTAGCTGGTAGGAGGGAAGAAGGGAGAATGGATGGTAGGAGGAAGGGAAGAGAAAAGAGAGTGTCAGGGAGACAGAGAAGCGAGATTGTGGTCATTGAGGGAGCATAGAGACAGGGACACAAAGGGACAATGCTGGACAGAGAGGGGATAAGGGCATACAGGGACAATGCTGGGAGGGAAAAAGGGATATTGGAAGATGATGGACATAGGGTGAGTAAGAAGACAGGGGAGATGCTGGAAATGGGGAGGTAAGAAAATGATGGGGGGGGGGGTGTGCTAGACGTATGGGGATGGGGACAAAGAGGGGATATGTTGGACATAGGAGAAATAATGATATAATGGAGAAGCTGACATGGAAGGGAAGGGGACATGGAGGGATGCTGGATAGAAGAGGGTGAGAGAAAGAGAATATACTGGTCAGAGGAGTGAAAATAGGGAGAGAGGGTGCTGTATAGAAAGGAGGAAATAGAAAGAAAGGGTGCTGGAAGAGGGGAGAATTAACAAAAAACACAGGAATAACAGGATGAAGATTGGGGTGAGGGACACGTTGAGGGCAGATACTGAAACTCGAGGAAGGGTAGAGACAGGGCTACTGCATAAAGAAGGCACTGCATAAAACAGAAGACACTGGGACCAAAGCGAATAGAAAAACTAAATGATGAGACAACAAAGGTAGAAAAAAGTATTTTATTCAGAATTTATTAATTGGAATATGTCAGCTTTTGGAAATGTGTATCTGTGATATTTTGCATGTAAGGTTCAATTGTTCTGGTATTGCTGCATGCTGAGTCTGTCCTTGGAATTAGTGCTGTTATGGTTTAGTAAGAATATGAGTGTGTTTTTGTACAAGTTTGTGTATAGCGTTTTGCAGTGGAGAGATTGTGTGTTGGCCTTACTAAGGTGGCACCAAAACATCAGAAAGGGTGTAGAGCCTAAATCACGACACACTACCTCTTGAAGGATCTACATATAGAGCCTATGCATTTCTAAGGTCAACACTGGTATGGTATGGGAAAGGGGGTGTGGAAATACTACTGGAGATGAAGAGGGAGTGCTGGGTAAGGAGGAAGGAAGGAAGGAAGGGAGAAAGAGCTGGCTTGATATCTCATACATATTCATTATGGTTATTCCCCCAAAAAGCCAGCTCTTTTTCCCTTCCTTCCTCCATATTAGCATATTCATTTGCATATGTATATATGCAAATGAATATGCTAATATGCTCCGCCCCATCCCTTGCCCCCCCAAATAAAACAGTCAAACTACGCCTATGGGCCTCACCTCAGGTGGCCTAATGGTCCGGCTACTCCTGTATATGGCAATGTTCTAATGGACAGTAACAAGAACTGAAGCTTCAAGAGGTGCCACTGTGGCCTTACAGAGCATTACTACTACTACTACTACTACTATTTAGCATTTCTATAGCGCTACAAGGCGTACGCAGCGCTGCACAAACATAGAAGAAAGACAGTCCCTGCTCAAAGAGCTATGTAATAAAAGTGAGCCAAGTATAGGACAATCAAGCCATTGTGACATCACTGATGAGGTTGGCTCTTATTGGTGGACTGAGGCATTATGACATCACAATATTAGCTCTGGTTACAAGAGACTACTACTACTTGTTGGAATGTAATTGTATTTTACATGCATTGCCTGTCACCTATTATTTCTCTGTGATTACTCTGTGACCTCTGATGTGAATTACTTAGAGAGGTCACACAGCTATGCAACTTCCTGTGGGGGTTAGATGCAGCAGATGCAGCACATGGAGCATATGGAGCTCATGATCTCTCCTAACCTGAGAGGATCTATGGTGGTGTGAGCATCCATTACCATCTAAGCACATGGAAGGAGCTGATAATACAAATGTATAGTAATATGTATATATAAGCCTGTCTGATTATAATCTAACTACAAACTGTGAGTAAACAGATGTTTTGTTACTTCAACTTTAAAGTGACTCAGCAGTGAATTATTCAGGGGTGAATGAGAGAGAGATGAAGAAAGAAATTAACATTTCTAAAGCTGAAGCTGTGAGGCATATTTTCAAAGCACTTAGCCTTCCAAAGTTCCATAGAAACCTATGGAACTTTGGAAGGCTAAGTGCTTTGAAAATATGCCTCCGTGTGTACTAAAATCTGCTAATTATTTACTACAAATAATCCAACAAAAGGGTTATGGGCCCAGGGCTCAGGAATTGAAAAAGAAGAGAAATATTACCAGGCAGAAAAAAAGGCCACATTTTTCTCTTAAGTTTTAAAGGAAAGATTCAGTCTGTCTCTCTCTCCCCCACACAGCAGACAGAAGGCTAAGAAAATGGCTGAGGGAAGAAATTCACCATTGTTCTATTCTCTCAAGGTGCCTAGATTAACTGAGTTTAATTATCAGCAGTGGGAACTAAGATTCATATGTCTCCTTCGAGCAAAAAGATTAGATATATGCTTAGACCAAGACAGAACAGCTGAAAATATGGCTGAATGGGACAATGCAAACTATTATGTGAAGTGCATGCTTTTGGAAGCTCTCTCAGAGAAACAAGCCATATTAGTGGAGGGAAAAGATACACCAAAGGACATTTTATATAAACTGAGAACTATGTATGCAACTACATATGCAAAGCAGCAACCAATTTGGCTGGCAGAGTTGAATGAAACCAAATTAAGGGATAAAAGTAAATGTAATGATCACATTATGCATCTTATGTCTTCATTTCAAAAGTTAGAACTTTCTGGAATTCCCATGTGTGATGCATTGAAAAGAGCATTTCTTTTTACCTCACTATCAAAGAAGTTTGATGTTTTTAGGTCTGTAAATGAGGCCATTGAAGGGCAATCTTTTGAACAGGCAACATCAAAACTAAGGCAGGAATGCATAATAAATGATTCTGAGGAGATCTGTTCTCAAAGCAAGTCAGAGAGAAATGAAACAAATTTCTTGGCAAAGAACAGAGGAAGGCGGAGCTATGGGAAAACTCCACCCAAGGGCAAGCTGATTTGCTACTCATGTGGAAAGGAGGGACATGTATCTAAATGGTGTAAGGAAACACAAAACACTCCCTCTAGCTCACCTAAGCCAATGGAACTAAAGAATTTTCAAACCAGGAAATGTATGAAGGACAAAGATAAACACAAGGGCTTTCTAATGGCAGAAAAATCTTTGACTATGGTAAATAATAATTCAAATGAAAGTACTTGGATTTTGGATTCGGGGAGCACATGCCATTTAACCAATTGTAAGGATTTCTTTCAGGAAATGTGTCCAGAGGAAGGTATTCTTAAAACTGCAAACGCAGGGACTGCTAAGATCCAAGCAAAAGGTATTGGATTCTTAAAATGCAAAGTGTCTAATGAAGTTAAAGAAATTCCTGTAAGTGATGTCTTGTATATTCCCCAAGCAGTTTGCAATATGCTTAGTGTATCTACATTAGATAAGAAGGGATTTGTGATTCATTTTGAAAACAGTAAGTGCACAATCTCTAAAAATGATGAAGTGTATGCTGAAGCTTTTATGCATAATGATGTTTATAAGCTGAACATTTCAGGTGAAGCCTCACATATGGCGCAAGTAAGGAAGAATGATGGTAAATGTAGTCTGGAAATCTGGCACCGCCGCCTGGGACATCGTGATTCTAAGGTGATCCAGGATCTTTACAGTAAGCAACTGGCCACCGGCATTCAGATAAGTGCAGATACTGGTAAAATGGAGAAATGCATAGACTGTGTTACTCAAAAAGGTGTGAGACCCTCATTTCCTGCATACACAGGAAATAGGAGTAATAAAGTGCTGGACTTAATACACAGTGACTTATGTGGACCGTTTAATATCCCATCATTGGGAAATAACAGATTTGTGCTAATATTCTTGGATGATTTCTCTAGATATTGTGTGGCCTATTTGCTGAAAGAAAAAAGTCAAGTCACAGACATGCTGAAGAAATACGTAGCCATGGTGAGCAATAAATTTGAAAGAAAACCAAAGGTTCTTCAGACCGACAATGGTGGTGAGTTCACTTCACAAAGCATGCGCACATTTCTAGAACAAGAAGGCATTCAGCATATCACAACAGTAGCTTATACACCAGAGCAAAATTCTGTTGCAGAGAGAAAATTTAGGTCACTTGTGGAAATGACCAGGTGTATGCTGTCAGGTAGCAATCTCCCTAAAAGACTATGGGGGGAAGCCATTCTCACAGCAGTGTACCTACAAAACAGAATGCCAACTAAAGGCGCTGAGCGCACACCACATGAGACATGGCATGGTAGGAAGCCAAACCTGTCACACATAAGAACATTTGGAAGTACAGCATATGCTCATATACCAAAGCAAAGAAGGCATAAGCTGGATTCCACAACAGAAAGGGGCATTTTAGTTGGCTATACTCCAGGACACAAAGGATATAGAATTTTGAATCTGAAAACTGGCATTGTTGGCATAAGACATGTTACATATTTTGATGAAAACAAAAGGGTTGATAAAGGCTGGATTATCCCAGATGAGCCTTATCATCCAGAATATGAAACTAGAACCATAATAGACATGCCAGTGTATATAAATGCCATACCAAGGCAGATGTCTGAAAGCAACTCATCTGTATCTAACGAGGAACAGGCAGAGGAAGCAGACACAGAAAGGATCATTGAAGAAGACAGTACAGTTGGAGAAGGGGAATCAATTGGAGAAGAACTCTCAGATTTTGAGGATGCGGAAAGGTCAGACCAACCTGTTGTCAGACGCTCATCCAGGGAAAACAAAGGTGTTCCACCCCCAAGACTGTCTTACCTAACAAAGTCAGCAGAAGCTCAAGAGCCCTTAACATGGGATGAGATTGAGAAAATGCCAGCAGAAGAAGCTGCTGAATGGCATAAAGCTGCACAGGAAGAAATTGATGCATTGGATAAAAATAATACTTGGATTCTTACAAAATTACCTCCTGGCAAGAAAGCTATAGGATGCAAATGGGTATTCAAGTTAAAAAGGAATGCACAAGGAAAAGTGGAAAGGTATAAAGCCAGATTAGTGGCAAAGGGATATCTTCAAAAATATGGAGAAGATTTTGATGAAGTGTTTGCACCTGTAGTGAAACACACGACAATCAGAACACTTCTGAGCATTGCAGTCTCAAAAGGCATGCAAGTCAACCACATTGATGTGAAAACAGCGTTTCTTCATGGAGAAATAACTGAAGACTTGTACATGGAACAGCCAACAGGTTTCATAAATACAAAACAAAGACAGCTAGTGTGTAAATTAAACAAAGGTCTTTATGGATTAAAGCAAAGTGCAAAATGTTGGAATGAAAAATTGCATGAAATATTGACAAATTTAGGATTTAAGCAAGGTGAAGCAGATAAATGTTTGTACACTAGGTGCACAAATGGACAATATGCATACATTTTAGCTTTTGTTGATGATCTGCTCATTGCAAGCAAAAGTGAGCAAGAGTACAAGGACATTGTAAAATGTTTAAACCACAATGTTGAGATAAAAGAACTTGGTAATGTGTCATACTATCTTGGTATAGAAATTGAGAAACAAAATGATGGTTCTTATCTTCTAAGCCAGAAGCAGAAAATAAATGAGCTTATTGAAAGTTTAGGTATGCAAGATGCCCAAGTTGTAAGCACTCCCATGATCACTGATTTTCTGAAGGATGAAACAGTAAGAGAACCTTTACCAGATAACATCCAATATAGATCAGCCATAGGTAAGCTTTTATATCTAGCTACCACATACAGGGCTGATATAGCAAATGCAGTAGGAATTTTGAGCAGAAGGGTCAGCTCACCTACCAAATCAGATTGGACTGCAGTTAAAAGGATGGTAAGGTATTTAAAGGGTACCATTGATTGTAAATTAAAGATTTCAGCCAATAGTAATCCAAAACTAATATGTTACTGTGATTCAGATTGGGCAGGGGATCATTCTAATTATAAATCCACAAGTGGATATGTGTTTATGTATGGAAATGTACAAATTTCATGGGCCAGTCATAAACAAAGTATTGTGAGTTTGTCTTCTACAGAAGCTGAATATGTGGCTGTATCGGAAGCGTGCAGAGAACTGATGTGGATTGAAAAACTTATGCTGGATTTTGGAATAGCTGAACAGAGACCAATCCAGATAATGGAAGATAATCAGAGCTGCATCCGACTGTCACAGAATGACAAGGTTCAGTCACGCACCAAGCACATCGCAACGAAATACCACAACGTGCGAGAGTTGGCAAAAGAAGGGGTCATCAGTCTACACTATTGTCACACCAGTGAGATGACAGCTGACATCATGACCAAACCGTTACCCAGAGAACATTTTGTGAATCTGCGTATAAAGCTTGGACTTTGTATGAATAAATAATTGCATGACAGTTATGCATGAGAAGGGGTTTGTTGGAATGTAATTGTATTTTACATGCATTGCCTGTCACCTATTATTTCTCTGTGATTACTCTGTGACCTCTGATGTGAATTACTTAGAGAGGTCACACAGCTATGCAACTTCCTGTGGGGGTTAGATGCAGCAGATGCAGCACATGGAGCACATGGAGCTCATGATCTCTCCTAACCTGAGAGGATCTATGGTGGTGTGAGCATCCATTACCATCTAAGCACATGGAAGGAGCTGATAATACAAATGTATAGTAATATGTATATATAAGCCTGTCTGATTATAATCTAACTACAAACTGTGAGTAAACAGATGTTTTGTTACTTCAACTTTAAAGTGACTCAGCAGTGAATTATTCAGGGGTGAATGAGAGAGAGATGAAGAAAGAAATTAACATTTCTAAAGCTGAAGCTGTGTGTACTAAAATCTGCTAATTATTTACTACAAATAATCCAACACTACTACTATTTAGCATTTCTATAGCGCTACAAGGCATACGCAGCGCTGCACAAACATAGAAGAAAGACAGTCCCTGCTCAAAGAGCTTACAATCTAATAGACAAAAAATAAAGTAAGCAAATCAAATCAATTAATGTGTACGGGAAGGAGAGGAGGGTAGGTGGAGGCAAGTGGTTACAAGTGGTTACGAGTCAAAAGCAATGTTAAAGAGGTGGGCTTTCAGTCTAGATTTAAAGGTGGCCAAGGATGGGGCAAGACGTAGGGGCTCAGGAAGTTTATTCCAGGCGTAGGTTGCAGCGAGACAGAAGGCGCGAAGCATGTGCTAATTGAACCCTTTTTGTGTTTTGCAATGTCAACACAATTCACATCAAAACATCTTAATAAACAGAGAAAGGGACATGTATAGACAGAGTAACAGGAGTTTAGATAGATGATAAGGGGAAAGGGGGGGGGAATTGATATACTAGATACGTCTTCCGCACCCTAGTACAGTCACTAGTGATAAGTCACCTGGACTATTGCAACGCTCTGTATGTAGGATGCAAAGAACAGACCATTAAAAAACTCCAAACAGCCCAGAACACCGCAGCCCGTCTCATTTTTGGAAAAACCAAATACGAAAGCGCAAAGCCCCTAAGAGAGAAACTGCACTGGCTCCCGCTCAAGGAACGAATTGAGTTCAAGATCTGCACGACCGTATACAAAATCATTCACGCAGAGGCCCCACTCTACATGCTGAACCTAATAGACTTACCACCCAGAAATGCCAGAAGATCAGCCCGCAAGTTCCTCAATTTGAACTTCCCCAGCTGTAAAGGAATTAAATACAAACAGGCATACGCTACTACCTTTGCGTACAAAAGCACACAGTTATGGAACACACTACCCATGACCCTGAAAACCACGGACAACTTAACCAGCTTTCGCAAATCTTTGAAGACATATCTCTTCAACAAGGCCTACAAAAATAATCCTTGATGAGACAAATTACTCCGAATACCACCCAAACGCTTCAAAACACCTCTAACACGACCTTACCTAATACCTTCTAACTAATTCCTCTTCTACCTCCAGTTTATTTCCGACTGTATCTAAGATTATGTAATGACTATACCATATTAACACCCTGTAAGCCACATTGAGCCTGCAAAAAGGTGGGATAATGTGGGGTACAAATGCAATAAATAATAATAATAATACCTTTGTGTGTTTATTTGTTGCAACTACCTTCAAAGCAGTTGACGTGGAGGGGCATAATCGAACGGGGTCGACCATCTCTAAGGGTGCCCATCTCTAAGGACGTCCCGGCGAAGAGGCGGGGAAACCCGTATTATCAAAACAAGATGGGCGTCCATCTTTTGTTTCGATAATACGGTCGCCCAAATCGCAACATTTAGGTTGACCTTAGAGATGGTCGTCCCTGATTTTCGGCAATAATGGAAACCGAGGACGCCCATCTCAGAAACGACCAAATCCAAGCCCTTTGGTCATGGGAGGAGCCAGCATTCGTAGTGCACTGATCTCCCTGACATGCCAGGACACCAAGTGGGCACCCTAGGGGGCACTGCAGTGGAATTCATAAATTGCTCCCAGGTACATAGCTCCCTTACCTTGTGTGCTGAGCCCCCCAAAACCCACTACCCCCAACTGTACACCACTACCATAGCCCTAAGCGGTGAAGGGGGGCACCTACATGTGGGTACAGTGGGTTTTGAAGGGATCACATTTACCAGCACAAGTGTAACAGATGTCGGGGGGGGGGGGGGCCTGGGTCCGCCTGCCTGAAGTGCACTGCACCCACTAAAACTGCTCCAGGGACCTACATACTGCTGTCATGGAGCTGAGTATGACATTTGAGGCTGGCAACAAAAAAAAAAAATTTTAGGGCGGGAGGGGGTTGGTGACCACTGGAGGAGTAAGGGGAGGTCATCCCTGATTCCCTCCGGTGGTCCTCTGGTCAGTTTGGGCACCTTTTTGAGGCTTGGTCGTGAAAAATAATGGACCAAGAAAAGTTGACCAAATGCTTGTCAGGGACGCCCTTTTTTTTTGTTACATTTGTACCTCGTACTTTCCCACTCATGGCAGGCTCAATGCGGCTTACATATTGTATACAGGTACTTATTTGTACCTGGGGCAATGGAGGGTTAAGTGACTTGCCCATAGTCACAAGGAGCTGCCTGTACCTGAAGTGGGAATTGAACTCAGTTTCTCAGGACCAAAGTCCACCACCCTAACCACTAGGCCACACCTTCCATTATCAGCCGAGGATGCCCATCTCTTAAGCACGCCCCAGTCCCGCATTTGCTACGCCTCCGACATGCCCCTGTGAACTTTGGTCATCCCCGTGACGGACTGCGGTTGAGGGTGCCCAAAATCGGCTTTCGATTATGCTGATTTGGGTGACCCTGGGAGAAGGACGCCCATCTCCCGATTTGTGTCGGAAGATGGGCGCCCTTCTCTTTCGAAAATGCCCCTGCAGTGGGAATCGAACCCAGTTCCCCAGAATCAGAGTCTGCTGCACTAACCACTAGGCTACTCCTCCACTAGCAACATACCACGTAGAATCTCCAATAATAGCAAGTAGAATGTCAAATAGTAGCAACATTCCATCTAGAATCTCAAATAGGGAAAGGGAAATGAGACTTGATATAGTGGTTTATATAGTATATTCAGGTACTTATTTGTACCTGGGGCAATAGAGGGTTAAGTGACTTGCCCAGAGTCACAAGGAGCTGCAGTGGGAATCAAACCCAGTTCCCCAGGATCTAACCACTAGGCTACTCCTCCACTCCACCATTGTGAGGAAAAATTGTACGGGAAGTCAAAAAGTGCATGCAACAGACCTCAGCTAGAGCAGATGTGGTAAGCAAGTCCTGTCACAGTATGTGCAGGCCAGTGTTAGTCCACTTGTATGTGGCTAGTTAGTTGCTTCTTCCATAAAGTCTTGGTAGAAGCATTTCATAGTGCAGAGGCTATGCTGGAGAAAGCTCGCTGGCCAGAAACACCTTGTGTGAATTCCTTTGCAGAGGGTGTGGTTATGGATATTTCTGGGAGGACCTTAATGGCCTTGGAAGTGCGTCAAGGGAGACTTTGTTTAGTGTCACTTGATATACTGTCCTATGGCAGTCAAAGAGGTTTACAATAATTCAAATTACATAGTAACATAACATAGTAGGTGACGGCAGAAAAAGACCTATACGGTCCATCCAGTCTGCCCAACAAGATAAACTCATATGTGCTACTTTATATGTATACCTGAACTTGATTTGTATCTACCATTTTCAGGGCACAGACCGTAGAAGTCTACCCAATACTAGCCCCGCCTCCCAACCACTAGCCCCGCACCCCAAACACCGGTGCTGTCACCCAATCTCGGCTAAGCTTCTGAGGATCCATTACTTCTGAACAGGATTCCTTTATGTTTATCCCACGCATTTTTGAATTCCGTTACCGTTTTCATCTCCTCCACCCCCGCGGGAGGGCATTCCAAGTATCCACCACTCTCTCTGTGAAAAAATACTTCCTGACATTTTTCTTGAGTCTGCCCCCCTTCAACCTCATTTCATGTCCTCTAGTTCTACCGCCTTCCCGTCTCTACACTACACTTACACAATAAAATCAGTGAAAAAGGAACTAGAACAATTGAAAGCAAAGAGGGAAAATAAAAGTCATAACAGCCAGAGCCACCACTGAGATGTCCGCCAGATTTAAGATCCTATTTAAGTATTCTGGTTCATTCCTTTAAAGACCTTGAAGAGGGGTTTTTTAAGCCCTGAATTGTGCTCAGAGCCAGTGAAGTGACCACATTGGAACTGCTGCAAACCCTTTGTAGTCACATCACTACTACTACTACTACTACTACTACTTAACATTTCTAGAGCGCTACTAGGGTTACGCAGCGCTGTACAACATCAAGGTAGAATGCATTAGAACAATCCAGCCTTGATGTTATTATGTCTTAATATTTAACTGTATTATTCCTCTAAGACTTAAGAAATCTTTCTTGAAGACTGTCCAACATGAGAAACTAGGGGGGCTCAACACAGACCCTATTTCCAGCCAGAATAGGAGGAGAACCTTGATGAATCAGGCACCAAGTTAATCTCCAAGTCTTAGCAAAATGTTGAGCCATGAATTCACAATTGTTTTTGTCTCATTATTCATTGGGGTTTTTTTTTTTTTACTCAAGCCTTGAAAATATATATGATAATGTACAAGATAAACACAAACAAGTCATTGCAGACGTCCATGATGGTGGATAATTAACCCAATGCAAGCTCTTAAAGTGGCAGATATCGTCTGCTTGAGATAGGATGTGTTTTGTCATCTGCTTTATAGAATTAATCATTGTTCAGGTGATGGAGATGCCGTTCCTTCCACAATAGAAGAGAATGTACAGGCAGACCTAGGTTATATCACACCTAAGCCTGTTCTTTCTTTCTGGCTATTTTTTGCAATTCTGAAGCAGAAAAAATAAACAGCTGGAACCAACGCATATTTTTCAGCTTCTTGGTAGGGAATCAAACTACTCCCAGTATTACAAACCCCAGGGATAGTTTTTAATTATGGTTTTCCAGCAAAACTTCAAGTAAAACTGTGCAGGTAGTTTTGCTTTGATTCTTGCTTTTCTGCTTCAAAAGTACCTGTTCATTTGCCTCTGTTTTGTGTAAGTCTAGTTTTCTAATTTTTTATTACATTTGTACCCTGCGCTTTCCCACTCATGGCAGGCTCAATGCGGCTTACATGGGGCAATGGAGGGTTAAGTGACTTGCCCAGAGTCACAAGGAGCTGCCTGTGCCTGAAGTGGGAATCAAACTCAGTTCCTCAGTTCCCCAGGACCAAAGTCCACCACCCTAACCACTAGGCCACTCCTCCACTGTTGCTACTATTTGAGATTCTACATGGAATGTTGCTATTCCACTAGAAGTCGGCCCTTGCAGATCACCAATGTGGCCGCGCAAGCTTCTGCTTCTGTGAGTCTGACATCCTGCACATACGTGCAGGACGTCAGACTCACAGAAACAGAAGCCTGCGCAGCCTTCTACATGGAATGTTGCTAGTGGAATAGCAACATTCCATGTAGAATCTCCAATAGTAGCAACATTCCATGTAGAATCTCCAATAGTATCTATTTCATTTTTGTTACATTTGTACCCTGCGCTTTCCCACTCATGGCAGGCTCAGTACAGCTTACATGGGGCAATAGAAGGTTAAGTGACTTGCCCAGAGTCACACAAATGTGGCCGCGCAGGCTTCTGCTTCTGTGAGTCTGACGTCCTGCACATTCCATGTAGAATCTCCAATAGTAGCAACATTCCATGTAGAATCTCCAATAGTATCTATTTTATTTTTGTTACATTTGTACCCTGCACTTTCCCACTCATGGCAGGCTCAGTACGGCTTACATGGGGCAATGGAGGGTTAAGTGACTTGCCCAGAGTCACAAGGAGCTGCCTGTGCCTGAAGTGGGAATCCAACTCAGTTCCCCAGGACCAAAGTCCACCACCCTAACTACTAAGCCACTCCTCCACTGTTGCTACTATTTGAGATTCTACATGGAATGTTGCTATTCCACTAGCGAAGTCGGCCCTTGCAGATCACCAATGTGGCCACGCAGGCTTCTGCTTCTGTGAGTCTGACGTCCTGCACGTACGTGCAGGACGTCAGACTCACAGAAACAGAAGCCTGCGCAGCCTTCTACATGGAATGTTGCTAGTGGAATAGTAACATTTCGTGTAGAATCTCAAAGAGTAGCAACATTCCATGTAGAATCTCCAATAGTATCTATTTCATTTTTGTTACATTTGTACCCTGCGCTTTCCCACTCATGGCAGGCTCAGTACGGCTTACATGGGGCAATAGAAGGTTAAGTGACTTGCCCAGAGTCACAAGGAGCTGCCTGTGCCAGAAGTGGGAATCAAACTCAGTTCCCCAGGACCAAAGTCCACCACCCTAAATAACCACTAGGCCACTCCGCCACTGTTGCTACTATTTGAGATTCTACATGGAATGTTGCTATTCCACTAGCAACATTCCATGTAGAAGTCGGCCCTTGCAGATCACCAATGTGGCCGCGCAGCTTCTGCTTCTGTGAGTCTGACATCCTGCACGTACGTGCAGGACGTCAGACTCACAGAAACAGAAGCCTGCGCAGCCTTCTACATGGAATGTTGCTAGTGGAATAGCAACATTCCATGTAGAATCTCCAATAGAAGCAACAGAACCTCAAATAGTAGCAACATTCCATGTAGAATCTCCAATAGTAGCAACAGAACCTCAAATAGTAGCAACATTCCATGTAGAATCTCCAATAGTATCTATTTTATTTTTGTTACATTTGTACCCTGCGCTTTCCCACTCATGGCAGGCTCAATGCGGCTTACATGGGGCAATGGAGGGTTAAGTGACTTGCCCAGAGTCACAAGGAGCTGCCTGTGCCTGAAGTGGGAATTGAACTGAGTTCCTCAGTTCCCCAGGACCAAAGTCCACCATCCTAACCACTAGGCCACTCCTCCACTGTTGCTACTATTTGAGATTCTACATGGAATGTTGCTATTCCACTAGCAACATTCCATGTAGAAGTCGGCCCTTGCAGATCACCAATGTGGCCGCGCAGCTTCTGCTTCTGTGAGTCTGGCATCCTGCACGTACGTGCAGGACGTCAGACTCACAGAAACAGAAGCCTGCGCAGCCTTCTACATGGAATGTTGCTAGTGGAATAGCAACATTCCATGTAGAATCTCCAATAGTAGCAACATTCCATGTACAATCTCCAATAGTATCTATTTCATTTTTGTTACATTTGTACCCTGCGCTTTCCCACTCATGGCAGGCTCAGTACGGCTTACATGGGGCAATAGAAGGTTAAGTGACTTGCCCAGAGTCACACAAATGTGGCCGCGCAGGCTTCTGCTTCTGTGAGTCTGACGTCCTGCACATTCCATGTAGAATCTCCAATAGTAGCAACATTCCATGTAGAACCTCCAATAGTAGCAACATTCCATGTAGAATCTCCAATAGTATCTATTTTATTTTTGTTACATTTGTACCCTGCGCTTTCCCACTCATGGCAGACTCAATTCGGCTTACATGGGGCAATGGAGGGTTAAGTGACTTGCCCAGAGTCACAAGGAGCTGCCTGTGCCTGAAGTGGGAATCAAACTCAGTTCCTCAGTTCCCCAGGACCAAAGTCCACCACCCTAACCACTAGGCCACTCCTCCACTAATGGCAAAGTATGTGCATACATTTTAAAAAATCTAAATCTATGCATATTGTAGCTTTTTCAAACATAATTCCACCAACAGGAACACTACATGGGAAAGGTCTACAGCAACTTGACTGTTCTTAAGTACAAATGCACCCACATTTTTTGATAAATGCTAATATTTTTACCCATACAGAGGGTGGCATCTGGTTCAAATGGGAAATGTATTTCATTATAACCCCCTATGTCTCCAGGAGGGTAACATAACCTGGAGAATTTGGTTCAATAATGAAATAGTATAATAATTTCAGGAGCTGCTTTGCCACTTTGCAAACTATTAGCCAGGAAATAAAGATTAGTTAGAAGAAAATCAGAAATGTGACTCTCACCATGGGCCTCATGTTCATGTGTGCTTCCTGATGGGGCTGGAGGGGTTTAGGCATACCACAAAGTGACAAATGAAACCCAACGTGGGAAAGTGGCTGCTTGGACTATGGGACACCCTTATATTTAAGGTGGTGGATAATGGAGAGGATGTGTTTTGAAGTGTGCATTGTCATCTGCAGATGGGGACATCAGGGAATCCACTGCTGGAGGGGTCACGTTTAGAAATGGAACATTCTCAGTCCTGCAAACACCTGGTTCATTTACTACAGCTTTTGGGGAGATAGGAAGGTTTAGGAGATGGGACAGAAGCTCTCTTTGTTTTATGGAGGTGAGTTTAGTCATGAACGTGAACCTGTAAACTGCCTTGAACGTGAATTTTTGCTTGGCAAATTATAAAAAGAATAAGGAAATGAAAGATGCTCCTTCCAGTCACGGAATGGTGCTGAGGGTTAATTTCAGAATCCGGGGCTTCCAAAAAATGAGGAGAAAAGAAAACCGAAATAGAAAAGCAGTTGGCTGGAAGATAAGGAATGCAGGAAGATGCAGCCTATGGGCTGACTGAGGTGCTGTCATCTCAAAAGGTGCCTGGTGGAAATATGGATAATTTAAGAAAGCATTTTACCCGCGGGAAATGGCCAATTTAAAATGTGCAGGGAATACATGTGGAAAAGTATCTTTATGTACCTCTACTCGGACTTTGTGTAGGTGTCCCTAGAGGTGGGTGAGCTGTGAGGTCCCTGTACCTGCCTCAGAGCAAGTATCACTGAACAGGAGCATTTGTGTATTACCGGAGTTATTCGAAGAGCCCATTTTAGGTGCAATTGCTCAAAACTCCAGCGCTAAATACCGCAGATCAGCACAGTGAATGAGTGGCCTAGTGGTTAGGGTGGAGGACTCTGGTCCTGGGCAACTGAGTTTGATTCCCACTTCAGGCACAGGCAGCTCCTTGTGACTCTGGGCAAGTCACTTAACCCTCCATTGCCCCATGTAACCCGCATTGAGCCTGCCATGAGTGGGAAAGCGCAGGGTACAAATGTAACAACAATAAAATAGATACTATTGGAGATTCTACATGGAATGTTGCTACTAATGGAGATTCTACATGGAATGTTGCTACTATTGGAAATTCTACATGGAATGTTGCTATTCCACTAGCAACATTCCATGTAGAAGGCTGCGCAGGCTTCTGCTTCTGTGAGTCTGATGTCCTGCACATACGTGCAGGACGTCAGACTCACAGAAGTAGAAGCCTGCGCGGCCACATTGGTGATCTGCAAGGGCCGACTTCTAGTGGAATAGCAACATTCCATGTAGAATCTCAAATAGTAGCAACAGTGGAGGAGTGGCCTAGTGGTTAGGGTGGTGGACTTTGGTCCTGGGGAACTGAGGAACTGAGTTTGATTCCCACTTCAGGCACAGGGAGCTCCTTGTGACTCTGGGCAAGTCACTTAACCCTCCATTGCCCCATGTAAGCTGCATTGAGCCTGCCATGAGTGGGAAAGCGCAGGGGGGAGGGAAGGAGGAAAAAGAGGTGCCGAGAGCTACTTGCTGCTACCTTCACCCCAGAAGCCCGCAGCACCCTCCACACAGACGGCTTTTCCCAATCTTGCTGCCAGCAAATCCATGCAGAATTGTACATGTATCTTCCTTTCCTACAAACCTCTGATCAGTTGGAATTCAGGGGGCTGCGACCTCTGTTAGATTGCACCATCAGCTGCCCTCCACTGCAACTACACATCCGCATCTTAATACAACTTGCAAAGGCAGATTGGTGACTGGGTGGGGGGCAAAAGCAGAGAGGCGGAGACCTGCCAAACATCTATGGGCTCAACATTGAAGCGGAGCCATTGCTTTGCCTTTGAAAGCCTCATCAGTTCAGGGTTCTCTCCTCCACAGGAAGACAGTTATCTTTAGAGCCAAGGGAGTCTCTCCATTCCTCCCCCTTCCCATGGCTCAGCATAACCCTAAGCCAGCTCCAAACTGGCATAGGTTTGATGGCGGCAAGAGCGCCCTTGTTTGGCGCACTGTCCGCTGAGCCTTGGGGAGGAATAGGGAGAACTCATTGGTTCGTGTACTCACCGGCTCACCGCATTCTGTGTAAGCAAATGCAAGAACTAGTACAGCACTAATGGCCTCCAGAGCCTACACTTGCTTCTGAGCATCAGGGCCTTCTAGAGTCACCCAGGGGCGTAGCCAGACCTCGGCGGGAGGGGGGGGCCAGAGCCTGAGGAGGGGGAGCACTGTTTAGTCGCCAACCCCCCTGCCACTTTGGACCCCCCCACCGCCGCAACCTCAACCCCCCCGCCACCACTTTGGACCACCGCCGCAACCCCCCCCCCGCCTGCACGCCCCCTGCTGCCGCCGCATCAGGTACCTTGTTTGTTGGCGGGGGTCCCTTACGTCCTGCACGGGGCTACATGCACGGTGCAGGATGTAAGTCATCAGAAACAATGATCCCACAATGAAGGCGCTGGAGTCGACTGGCGCTGAAGAAAACTCTTCGGCTGGCGGGGTTTGGGGACCCCCGCCAGCAAACAAGGTACCTGATACGGCGGGGTCAAATGTAGAGGGGGCCAGGGTGTAATCTGCGGGGGCCCATGCCCCTGTGGCCCCACTTAGGTACGCCCCTGGAGTCACCAACTTGTGTATCTAAAAAACAGGCATTTTTATGATTGATATGGCTGCCCTGTTATAAAATTACCCCCAGCAAAAGCATCATTGCTATCCAAGTGCTTTGTTAGGTCCCTTTTAACTAACTGTTTTAAAAAGAATTAAGTAATACTGCTCCTTCTTTACTTCATTAAAAAAAACCCCAACAACACTGTATCTGTATCACTAACACTTTGAACCTCTCTCTCTCCTGGATAAGAGGATGAGAATCCTGCCCGGCACCATAGATGCAAAGGTAGAACATGCAAGAGTACTGAATTTTACCCTGAGTCAGGCCATCCTCTATTAGGCAAGACTAAGCAGTCACCTAGGGCAGCATCTTCGGGGGGGGGGGGGGGGGGGGGGGGGGGGGAGGGAGATCAAAGAGCAGTTGCAGTAAAAGCAAAACAATAGATCCTGACACCCACACAAACTCATACTTTCACCTGCAGAAAGGGCGGGCAGTTTTCAAATAGCCCATTTAGCCAGGTAAATTACTTTTGGAAATTGCCTTCGTTATCTGTGTGTGCGTGTATGTGACACACCAGTGTTTAATATTTAAAAGCATGATTTTTTTTTTTTTGGGGGGGGGGGGATGAGGCAGATTTGGGGCCTGAAAGTTAATATTTTGTAAAACAAAATACGAAAGTGCCATACCCCTAAGAGAAAAACTACACTGGCTTCCACTCAAAGAACGTATTATGTTCAAAGTCTGCACCCTGGTTCATAAAATCATTTACGGAGAGGCCCCGGTCTACATGTCAGACCTCATAGACTCACCACCCAGGAACACTAAACGATCAGCACGCACATTCCTGAATCTCCATTTCCCTAGCTGCAAAGGACTAAAATACAAATGAACACATGCATCCAGCTTTTCCTACATAAGCATGCAGCTATGGAATGCACTACCACTTGACGTGAAAAAAATGCGTGACCTAACCAACTTTCGGAAATCACTGAAGACCTGCCTCTTCAACAAGGCATACCGCAACGATCCATCACATGAACTTTAATGCAACACCACTTTATCTCTTATCCCGAATTGTGATCTCTTTATACTTGATTGATTAATCTACTATAATTAAAGAGGCATATTTTCAAAGCACTTAGCCTTCCAAAGTTCCAAAGAAACCTATGGAACTTTGGAAGGCTAAGTGCTTTGAAAATATGCTATGTCACTCATGATCTTTACGTAATACCACTTGCATCTCTCACTCTGAAATGGCGATCGCCATGACAGAACAATGTAAGCCACATTGAGCCTGCAAATAGGTGGGAAAATGTGTGATACAAATGCAGCAAATAAATAAAATTGAGTGGGCATAAGGTTGAAAATTCACCTGGGATGCCCATTAATTAACCTTGCAGCAGCTCTAACCGTAAGGAGCAGCGTGTTTTTGTGCAATGTACTGGAGTGATGTCATCATCCGTATGTTTATAAGCTACTAGGGTTAGTAAGGTGCACTAGCATTTTTAGCGCATGCTAAAAATATGCGTGCATTTAGTGCACAATAATAACTAGCGCGTGCTAAAAAAACATTAGCACGCCTTTGCAAAAGACGTGCTATATGAGTTGAATTTTACTGAAGCCTGTAGTGGGTCTTTCCATTCAGATATGTGTGTGTGTGTGTGTGGGGGGGGGGGGGGGGGTCCTTTTACAAAGGCGTGCTGGCGTTTTCGGGCAGTTTTCAATCCTTTTGTCCTGGAGTGTAGTCATCTCGCTGCAGTTCGCATTTCCATCACACGGGGGCACAATTGATTACGTTTTTCAAAGGTACCGTGACAGCTGCAATTACCTCAAGAAGCCTGAGGCATTAATTTCACTGCATCTTAAATCTAGCTAGGTAAACATAAGACTATTTCCTGCACCAGTTAAAACAAATAATTTCTAATTAGTCTATGTTGTATGAGTTAATTTATGTATTTCATCCTTTGCAGGCCATTTTAGAAAGCCTTTCCACGTATGGAGAGTCATTAAAATAGGAAAGTATATGTTTGCAGCCATTCTACGCCTACTCTAGACCTTCTGATGGGTGTTTCCAGGGTGGGGTTTAGGGTTTACAAATTATATACGGACATGCCAGTAGATGTCCACGAGTGGCAGCTGCTGCTCTAGACTAGCGTAAGCAGTGGTTTTAGAAGGGGAAGGAAGGAAAGATGTGCTTTCTCGTTCCTGAACTGCTGCTACTTCCATGTGCCCCACCTGCATCCACTGACGTGGCTGCTTCTAAAATTGTCCTCCACGTCTCAAAATGAACATATGAGACACAGCAATGTCAAATAACTGTATCAAGACTAAAAAATCAGGTATTATCCTCCCTCCCTCATAAACCAAATCTCTAAACCATAACCCTGGAAAAGTTCTGTATACTTTTCATAACAAATGTGTTCACTAATACCCTTATAAATCAATTAATAAGTTATAAATTAATACCCTTATAAATCCCGTCCTTCTTCCCCTAATTAACCTCTACACAATAGTAACTATACCTAATATACTGGAACAACTATGTAAGCCACATTGAGCCTGCAAATAGGTGGGAAAATGTGGGATACAAATGCAATAAAAGAAAATACAAAATTAAGGTGCACTAAAATGTGCCTTAAATGCTCACAGTAAAAGTAAATGACGGCAGATAAAGATCAGCCATGGTCCATCCAGTCTGCCCTGAAGGTTGGCCAGAGTTGAGCCTGCTGCTCTGTGCAAGTTACCCTCCTCCCTTTGGAGTTAGGGTGTTAGGGTTGTACTCTCCCCCCCCCCCCCCCCCCAATTCTCTCCTTTGAGGTTTAATTTGACTGGAAGTAGGAGATATCAACAGAGGGAAGGCATATTTACATACTGCCTAGTATGTATATGATCTTGTAGGAAACCACTGGAACCATAAGAGATAATACAGCTGAAGAAAGGTCAGCAGGCTTCAGCTAAATCTGAATTTCTGTAGAAATCAAAAACTGTATTCATGTGAATGTATTTGTGTCATAATTTGGGGAAATCAAAATTTTGAAAGTGAAATATTCCATCCTGAGAGCTTCAGAGGTTCTCATATTTGCTAATTACAGAATGGAGATTTTTTTTTGCTCATGCCTGACTGTTTTTAAGGAAAGCTAGAAAAGCTGGTTGTACCGCTGTGAGAGGTTGTTTGCCTTCATTTTTGACAAAATACTGACTGATGTTTTGTGTTGCTGGACGACTGAAATACTTTTTCTTTTCTGTATAAGCCAGATCACTGAATCTTGAAATGAATGTTAAGGTTTACGAGATAGGTTGTGTCTTGACAATAGCTAAACTAATTCCCCCGCTCCAACTTTAGACTTGGTCTAAGTTAATAAAGATCGATGCATACGTGTCATTATTCTGTTCTAACATAGGCCCCTCAACTGGAGAGCTTGGTGGAAAGGGGGCAAATCCCTATGTTAAAGCCCCTGCTGTAGATTCGTTGATTGCTTTCGTCTGCTCCCTCCACCCCCATCGTCCCCTGCTGCAATGTGTAATAAAGTCAGCAGCACAGCAGGGAACAACAAAGGCCGTTTCACGCACGAGACAGAAGGCGGCGAGCATTGGCTGCTGCTGGAGCTCAGACAAAGGGTGGGGGCGGGGGGCGCGAGCCTTGGGTCCCTTCCCCCCGGCGCGCGGAGTACACCGTCCTCCATTAAAGCGCGAGCGCGGTCCCCGCCCCCCAGCCAATGAGCGAGCGGGGAAGGGCAGCGCGCGGGCCCAAACCTGGACGTTTCGCCATTGGAGACGGCGCGCGGGGCGGCGGGAGGCGGGAGGCGGAGGCTGACTGACTTTTGTGGCTGGCGATGGCGAGCTGAGGGCAAGATGTGGCCACGGCAGCGGCGGGGTGAGGAGGAGGAAGAAGAGGAGGCGGGGACGGGACTGTAGCGACGGCGGCAGCTCGGGGGTCCCCGCCGGAAGCACCCCGCCCCCCCCCCGCTATAACCGTCCACCTCGCTCTCTCCATCCCTCACACACTGACTCCAGCCGCCTCCTCCTGTGGAACGGCCGCCCCTCCCCCCCCCCGGTCATGGCCGGTAGAAGCCGGCGCTCGTGGCTCAGTGTGTTGGTGGGGCTGGTGCTGGGCTTCGTGTTGGCCTCCCGCCTGGTCCTGCCTCGGGCCTCGGAGCTGCAACGGGGAAGGCGGCGGGCGAGCGGGGTGGCTTGTAGTAGCCTGGAAGGCGCGGAGATGCCCTGGGCCCCGGCCGGTCCCGACCCCCCCGGCCCGCGCTCGCACGACGCCCCCCGCCTCAAGAACTTCCTCTTCGTGGGGGTGATGACGGCGCAGAAGTACCTGAAGACCCGCGCCCTGGCCGTCCACAGGTCAGTGGATCTCCCGCACACACTACTACAGGCTTCTTCTCAGTTGTAAGCTCTCTGGGGAAGGGACCGACCACCAACTGTCCATGGGGGGGATGGGGGGTCTGTATCTGTGGAGGAAACCAGGCTTCTCAGCTGTAAGCTCTCTGGGGAAGGGACCTACCACCAGCTGCCCTTGGGGGGATGGGGGGTCTGTATGTGTGGAGGAAACCAGGCTTTTCAGCTGTAAGCTCTCTGGGGAAGGGACCTTCCACCAGCTGCCCTTGGGGGGGTCTGTGTCTGTAGAGGAAACCAGGCTTCTCAATTGTAAGCTCTCTGGGGAAGGGACCTTCCACCAGCTGCCCTTGGGGGGATGGGGGGTCTGTGTCTGTGGAGGAAACCAGGCTGCTTCTCAGTTGTAAGCTCTCTGGGGAAGGGACCTACCACCAACTGTCCATGTGGGGTCTGTATGTGTGGAGGAAACCAGGCTTCTTCTCAGTTGTAAGCTCTCTGGGGAGGGGACCTACCATGAACTGCCCTTGGGGGGATGAGGGGGGGGTCTGTGTCTGTGGAGGGCAGTTGGTGGTAGGTCCCTTCCCCGGAGAGCTTACAACTGAGAAGAAGCCCTTGGATGGATGGGGGGGGTCTGTATCTGTGGAGGAAACCAGGCTGCTTCTCACTTGTAAACTCTCCGGGGAAGGGACCTACCACGAACTGCCCTTGGATGGATGGGGGATGGGTGGGGGTCTGTGTATGTGTGGAGGAAACCAGCCTTCTTCTCAGTTGTAAGCTCTCTGGGGAAGGGACTTACCACGAACTGCCCTTGGATTTCTAAATGAATGGACTCCCTTTCTGCACATTACACCGACCTGATAATGTTGCTTGTGAGCTTGGTAGGGCCACTGCTTTCTCATAGCAGGTATAGCTTGGGTTTTTTAAGACGAAACGCGTGTGCTGGTGCTTTGTATGTTTCGTATTCCTCTTTTTATTACATTGCAAACAGATACTTCCACTTAATGAAACCGAAGTCTTCAAGGAGTCATTAAGAAAAGATGAGCAGTGTAAGTGACTCTCGGGGCTGGATACTCAGTCTGCTTTGGCCCAATTATTCAGGTATTATTAGCTGGTGAGGGTTTGTCTCTGGCTCATGTATTTGAGCAAAAAAGGGGGTTTTATTTCATTCAGCATGTATGAATAACTTCTCATGGCTTAAGCTAGCAAAGTAGTATTCTATTTGTAAGTGGTTGGTTCGCCGTTTTATAACGGTAATAAAGGTACATAAGAAAATCTCAAAACAAATACATCTGTTAAGCCAAGTATAATACAGACAGTGGCAGTTTTTGGCGTCTATTCTCAAATTTCTAGCAAAGACTAAAATGCTTTCCATAATCTCATAATATGGTCAACGTTTACAGCAACTCTGTCCATTATCCCTGCTGATTTATTCATTAAACAAGTTACTAGTTTGCTTTAGTTTATGGTGGCTCAGGAAACCAAATGCCCATCATAGGCAATTTGACATTGGTCTGTTGAAGGAAAGATCAAAATTCTGCAAAGAGTAACTTGGGTCCTCTAAGAAAAAAAAACATGTGATGGCAGTCTACAAGTGTATTTAAAAGTGAAGTAATATTGGATTCTGTTCACTAAAATAGATTAAAGGTGGTGATCAAACTTAATTTTAAAAGTGAAATCTATACAGGGTCTTGGTGTTGTGCCTTACAGAATACCTGGGTTGTCTGTGGTTCTCCCCCCCCCCCCCCCCCCTTCCAATAACCTAGGGCGGGATTGGGCAACCAAGGCCCTTGAGGGCCACAACCAAGTTAGGTTTTCAAGATTTCTCACAATGAATATGCATGAGATTGCTTTGCATGTACTGCTTCCATTGTGTACAGATAGATCTCGTTTGTATTCATTGAAAATCTGACCGGGTTGTGGCCCTCAAGCACACCTGGCCTAGTGGTTAGATTACTGGGCTGACAGCCAGGGAAGCCTGTTTCAAATCCTTTTGCTGCTGTTTGTGATTTTGGGCAAGCCACTTAACCCTTCGTAGCCTCGGGTATAAACTTGGCTCATAAGAGTTCTGGAGACAGGGAAATATCTAGTATGCCTGAAGGTAAATCATTAATCAGTGTTGATGATTTTAAGTACAGTATTATGCAAATAGCAGCTTGTTTCCATCATTTTTAGTTACGTTTTTACTTATCATAAAAGGTTGATGGAGCTCTGTAGACTTCCAGTTCTGATATTAGTGTTGCGGCTTGCTACGATAGTGCTGACAGTGGCCCTCTGTAAAGGTTGCCCACCCTTGATCTAGAAGAAGATGGCATGATATAAAGCTCCAAGGGGGTAAGACTCAGAAACATCTTTAGGGAAAAGGTGATGAATAAATGAAATGCCCCCTTGGGAGAAATGGAGACAGAGGTTCCAAGAAAATCTTTTGAGTGTAGAGGAGCCTTTTTGTGAAGGAAATGCTACAGGTCAGCTATGCCACTGCACTAGTAATACAACGGAACCTCCCATGACATTCTCAAAGGCAAAGAATATGACCAAAAGTGCCAGTCCATGATATTGTATATGGATGTCATTAAGCACTGCTAACCTTGCTGAGGCTTCTGATACCCTTGAAACATATGCAAAGATGGATGCAGAATTTGCTCCCTTTTTAAGAGGGAGGAAGGTGAGCAGGCTGAACACTGCTTGGTTACTGTGTTTGTTTATTAATGTCCGCTTCCCTTTTCTCAGTGCTGCAGATGCTCTGGCTTTAGTATCATGCCTCGATGGTGAACTTAGCTTGTAAGTCAGGGCACACGCCATAATGCTATTGCTTATTATCACCACTATAGTGTGCATTATCTACATCACATAAACATGTTTTAAAGAGTAACTTAACTTTTTGTTTCTGTTTGCCTTTGTGCAGTGGTTCAGGAAGATGAAATCTAAGCTTTTAATAAATCATTTAGAGTGAAAGGCTGTCTTTCAGGTATCTTAATACCTGTATATTCTTAGGAGAAAAGAGCTCTGTAAGAGGACCTTATGAGACTAGGAGACTGGGCATCTGAATGGCAGATGAGGTTTAATGTGAGCAAGTGCAAAGTGATGCATGTGGGAAAGAGGAACGAACCCAAATTATAGCTATGTAATGCAAGGTTCCACGTTATGAGTCAACCAACCAGGAAAGGGATCTAGGTGTTGTTGTTGATGATACATTGAAACCCTGTGCTCAGTGTGCAGCGGTGGCTGAGAAAGCAAATAAGTATTAGGAATGGAAAACAAAAACGAGGATGTTATAATGCCTTTGTATCGCTCCATGGTGCGACCATTCCATGTGTTCAATTCTGGTCGCCGCATCTCAAAAAAGATATAGTGGAATTAGAAAAGGTACAGAGAGGGATGTCAAATGATAAAGGGGCTGGGAAGATGTCCCTATGAGGAAAGGCTAAAGCGGCTAGGGCTCTTCAGCTAGGAAAAAAGACAGCTGAGGGGAGGTATGATAGAGGTCTATAAAATGAGTGGAATGGGTACATGTGACTCGCTTGTTTACTGTTTTCAAAAATACTAGGAGGCACGCTATGAAGCTACAAAGTAGTAAATTTAAAACAAATCAGAAAAATTTTCTTCACTCAACATGTACTTAAACTCTGGAGTTCGTTGCCAGAGAATGTAGTAAAAGCAGTTAGCTTAAAAGAGTTTAAAAAAGGTTTGTATGGCTTCCTAAAGGAAAAGTCTATAAACCATTATTAAAATAGACTTGGGGAAAATCCACTTATTTCTAGGATAAGCATCATAAAGTGCATTGTACTTTTTTTTTTTTTTTTTTTTTTTTTGGATCTTGCCGGGTACTTGTGACCTGGATTGACCTCTGTTAGAAACAGGATGCTGGGCTTGATGGACCTTTGGTCTGTGCCAGTATGGCAATACTTATATATTTATGTACTTATATTGCCATAGTTCAGAGTTTTATATGCCCCAAAAGGTGGCTTCATCCCTTCCTTAGCAGTGCATGGAGTTGAGCTTGTTTTGTGATGAGTGGACAAATATTTGGGCAAGAAGATGTTTGTACCTCCATACCAGTAGATATGGGTCATAGATGACTCATAGAAGTATCACAAGGTAATACACCTTTAAGAAAGTGATAGTTTTTGTACATTTTAATTCTTCTTGAATGTAAGTCAGTGTTGGCCATGGTTACAGGATTTTTGTAGCTGTGGAACTGGGCAGTTATACTGTACATGTTGCACAGTTAAGTGGGGCAAAATTAGTGTGTTCTGAAAAGTTTATTTTATGTTGGGCCCTGTGACTTGTCTTGTCTTTTATTAGTAAAAATAAGATAATTTGTGATGCCATCTATCATTCTACAAACAACTGATTTCAGAGGTTCTGTGAACAACACTGAAGAAACCATCACTTATCTGCTTTAAATTCATGGAGAAAGTTGGTTTTTTTTTTCTAATTCTCATTAGTTTTCAAACCAGTCCTCAGGGACCATCCGGCCAGTTGGGTTTTCAGGATTTCCACAATGAATATGCATGAGACCTTTGTATGAACTGCCGCCTTAGTATGCAAATTTCTCTCATATCATTGTGGCTAGCCTGAAAACCCAACTGGCCAGATGGTCCTATATATGGCTCGTGCTGTGATGTCATTACTACTACTAATCGTTTCTATAGCACGTACGCAGCGCTGTACACTTGAGCGTGAAGAGACAGTCCCTGCTCGACAGAGCTTACAATCTAATTAGGACAAACAGGACAAACGAGATAAGGGAATATTAAAGTGAGGATGATAAAATAAGGGTTCTGAACAAGGGTTAGGAGTTAAAAGCAGCATCAAAAAGGTGGGCTTTTAGCTTAGATTTGAAGACGGCCAGAGATGGAGCTTGACATACCGGCTCTGCAAGTCTATTCCAGGCATATGGTGCAGCAAGATAAAAGGAACAGAATCTAGAGTTAGCAGTGGAGGAGAAGGGTGCAGAAAAGAGAGATTTACCCAGTGAACGGCGTTCCCGGGGAGGAATGTAGGGAGAGATGAGAGTGGAGAGGTACTGAGGAGCTGCAGAGTGAATGCACTTATAGGTCAATAAGAGGAGTTTGATCTGTATGCGGAAACGGATAGGAAGCCAGTGAAGTGACTTGAGGAGAGGGCTAATATGAGCATAGCGACACTGGTGGAATATTAGTCATGCAGCAGAACTTTGAAGAGGAGAGAGATGGCTAAGTGGGATACCTGTGAGAAGCAAGTTGCAATAGTCTAAGCGAGAAGTGATATGAGGGTTCTGGTAGTGTGCTCAGAAAGGAAAGGACGAACGTTGGTGATATTATAGAGAAAGAAACAACAGGTTTCATTAGTGTCATTAGTGACACTTTTGACTTTGGCTGGGGTACCAGAGGAGCTGTATTAACAATTGTAAGGCTGATTTGGGGAGCGGGGAGGAGATATGTGGGAGGTTAAGTATTATTGCTTGTGTGTTCTTTATTTCATAGTGCAAGTTTTTCTTATTACCATGTCTCATAACTACAAGAGTTCAGTTTTTTTTTACTGGTGTCTGTGAAGAGGGAAAGATTTTTATGATGCTCTTGTTGGTGAGGGATGAGGCAGCAGCAGAGTAAAATACTTTGAACCATTTGGCTTGGGTTATATTCTTCATTCCAGGGGAAAAAAATACTTAGGCATGAAATCCAAACTTTCGGTGATAAAGCAGATCTGATCAGGACACTGGTGTTTGAATATAAACCTTGCTGCTCTCTGTCAGTCTGTAGGACTGTGGCAACAGTATCAGCAAAGAGTAATCTTCTAAATCCAGACTGTAAATTCTGCTCTACTGGGCAAAGGTGATGTCATATAATGCATGAAAAAAAGAAAAGCTTTGGCACCATGAAGAGGCTAATACTGTGCCCTGATCTACCTAAAATGGTCCCCTAGAGGATTTTATACTTAACTAGTCTGTGTTTTTGCTTTATCCTTCTGTCTGATAAGCAGCAGATGCCCATAATCCACAAGTTTTGGCCTTGGGTACATTTCCTCTTTGATCCTGGTGATTTAAGCTTTTAGTACTGGAGTTCTGCCAGGAGATTAAGAGGTGTGTCAGGCAAATTCTGAGACAATGAACCTGCTTCTTGCTTGCCTCAAATGCCTTGTGAACCTTGCAACTGTGTGTAAAGGGTAGGTAGGTTCTCCCCCCTCCACCCAGTCCTATAGTGAAGAGGGGAGGAATAATGTGTTTACTTTGGAGTGCTGTTAGAAAAAAAAAAAGAATTCAGTCAGAACATATATCTTGGAAAGTGAGAGAGTAATGAGTATGAACTTTGTAATCATTGGTCAAGTTCCAAATGCACAAATCCATCTGTATACATTTGTTACAGCTTCAGCTTACATCTAGATTTTATTGCACCTCATAGTCCTTTTGAACCATTGGAGCCATTCATGGGAGCCATCCTTGTAGCTCCAAGGTCCTTCCCTATTCTGTGCCATGTGTACAGTACTGCACTTAGAATGGAGTGGACATCAGTCATTCAGCTGCCACCTTTTTGGTCTTTCTCTGAGTACAAGGCAGGTTGTCGTATTCTCACAGCTGGGTGATGTCATTCCGACAGAGTCCAGTGCAGAATTTTCTAGTTGTGTCCCACCACACATGCGCTGGTGCCTTCCCATCTTGACACGTGAGCTTGAGTCCCTCAGTCTTCGTTTTTCAGTGTAGCTGAGAGGATGCATCACTGTCTTCTCTTCACGGTGTGTATTTTTCTCAGCTTACAGTGCCTTCCCGTACGGCTCTTTTTGTTCTTTGTAATATATGTATTTCTAAATTCTTTCATCCTTGTCTTTCCTTTTATATTTTTAGGTTTTGGCACTTGAAGCTTTTACTTTAGTTTTCACGATGGCTATGCTCGTTTTAGGCCAGAACTCTGACCTTAATTTGGACACTTTGGGGTTTTTTTTTGTTCAAAATTGAGGAGTTTAATTGGCCGCAATTCTTTTTTCAATGTCTCTGAAGACCTCTGGTGGCTTAAAGAGGTGCGCCAAATGTAATTGGATAATTTTGGCAACAGACCTGCAGTCATTGTGCATCCGCCTTGGGCCTAACCATGAACCTACCTATTGTTTCTCTGTTTAAAAATGCAGCTGAGAACAAGGGTGCAGCAGGCTCAACAGGATAAACTTTTTTGGCTCCTCAAAGACCGGTACATCGGCACCAGAAGCAGTGACCTCGATGGTTGCAAAGTTTTCTACGTCCATTGGGAGTGCATCAGCCTGTCTCAACTTCAGGCATTTTGAGTAGTCCCTGGGATCAGTCGGCATCAGACGAGACACCAAGGATGTGTATGGGTTCGATGTCGTCCTCGTTGGCACTGAAGAACTGCAATGATGTGCATTGGGGGAAGTACTAGCAAAGGTCCTCTTCGATGCATGGTGCCAGAACCACTGGGGCATCAGCATCACTGGCACCGAGAGGAGCATTCCCCGTCTTTGGAAAGGGTAAATCTCTCTTATTTGCACCCTTCTCCTCTACGACTAACTCCAGTCTCTGTTCCTTTTATCTTGCTCCACCATATGCCTGGAATAGGCTTCTTGAGTCGGTACGTCAAGCTCCATCTCTGGCCATCTTCAAATCTAGGCTAAAAGCCCACCTTTTTGATGCTGCTTTTAACTCCTAATCCTTACTTGTTCGGTACCCACGTATTATCATTCCCACCTTAGTAATTCCTTTATCCCCTATCCTAATTAAATTGTAAATTCTGCACTGTTTCTTCATGTTCAAGTGTACAGTGCTGCGTACATCTAGTAGCGCTATAGAAATAAGTAGTAATAGAGGTGCCAGTGCACGGCTTCAGAGCAGTCGGGTCCCCGCTACCAGTTTGACACCGATTCCTTCTCAGGCCTGCCTCTCTCCTGGCTCTCCTCCCACTTTTGCTGATGCCTTCCTTTGATGAGTGGTTCCAAGCTGTGCTCAGGTAGAAGCTGGCGCAGATGTGGTAACAGCAGACCACTCGGGCATTGGGGGTGCTTGCTTCAGCTGCAGGTCAGTTCCAGCTTCTCCCTGAGGCAGCTCCTACGTCTGTGCAAACAGTTTCGGTGCCGGCACCTCAACGGGTGTAGACATTGACGCTTACAGTACTGCTCTCAATATCAGGGGAGGAAGCTTCCCAGGCATCGGAGGATAAGACTACCTAAGTTCTCTTTGGGATGTGGACATAATTCCTCTGAGCACATGAAAAAAGAAGTTCAAATCTCCCGTGAAAACAGAACAAAACACAAAAAAGGCGGAACATAAACCAAAACATAATTCCTCTGAGCCAAGGCTGCTGCAGACTCTCGTAGCCTGCTCTGAGTGTGTGAGTCTGGTTGGGACCATTCATGGGACTCAGAGGAAGACCCACATTACTTCTAGAGGTAAGAATCACATGATGAAAATCTCCACCTGAGGATCTTTCACCGTATTTGTTAGGGAGATGGTTTCGGCTATTACAAGAAATAATTTAAATGTTCTTAATATCCATTAAAAATGTTACAAAATTGTCACAGTCCTAATATGATATTTAAGAACAAAGAGCAGGGGAATATTTTAAGAGCACTCGCTAAAATTTCTCCACCACTTACCCACAAGGTAAGAACGATTCAAGAATAAAAGGAATTAAGTGTACTTATTGGATTGCATTAACCTGCATTATCAGGTCTAAAGGACAAGAACACTATATATTTAGATTCAAAAGGTTTATTATTTTACAATATGATTAATGCAATCATATAAATAAGGTTACAAACGAGAGAGCTTTTAAAAGGATCTTAGAACAGAGAATTTGTGCATAAAATAGAACAAAGTAACAGGTAGTTTCCTAACTTAGTCCTTGTTACAAGCATGCTGTGGTCCAGCTGATTGATGAGCACATGGTCAGGAGCAAGGCATCAGCAGACCCCAAAGAGAGCAGCAGGTTCCAAGAGAGAGCAGCAGGTCCCAAGAGAGAGAGAGCTGGGCTGTTTCCAGGCTTTTTATAATGTTCCCTGAGTTGTAGTTTGCAGGGGGGCATGGTCACATGTTTCCTGGATATCTGCTGGCAAATGGCTTTTCTATAGCTTGAGGGTCAGTCTGCTGTGATAGGTGGAGTTTCTTTTGTCATTTGAGTCATAGGAGTCTGTCTGCTTCAGTTTTTTGTTCTCTAGAGATGTCTTGGTGACCCTCCCAGCCAGCTTTTGTCTCTAAGTGTTTGTAATTGACTAGCCCTGCTACCAGAAATTCCCAAGGAAAAGGGGAAAGAAGGTATTGAAATGCAGTTTCAATACATCTTTTAAAAGCTGCATTTTTATATTGATAAAATCAATAACTCTGCTACATATTTAATTCTGACAATTGGCTTATACCATAACACGGCCATCCCATTTAAGTTTGAAACAGAGGAAGAGCCCAGGACTGGAATATGAGCCACCTCCTAAGGAAAGGGTCTCAGTACCATTGCACCCTATCCTTAAGGATACACTGACAACTGAGGATCTCCCCTTTCAGTACAGTTCACACCTAAGGTTTTGAGAGAGCCCAATTGCCACACCACACTCTGGTGGTCAAATTCGCCTCCAAACAAGCTAGGAGCTCCAGGACTCATGCCTCGTCACCCCCAGGTTCAGAGACCAGGACACTAGAATCCTTTGGGAGGAAAACATTTCGGGCCTCATTGCTCATTGCCTGCATCCAGTCCTACCAGCTCTACACAAGCCTCTACTTACAGCCCCTGTTCTGCAGCACACTCTTGTCTGGTGTGCTCACTCCCACAGGAGCAGTCTGCTGACCTTTGCCAGTTTGGCTAGTAAGCAGCTGGAGTGTAGAAAATATCTAGCCAGAGGGGCTTATGACTCTCTTTTGAAGTTGTGTCCAGACTTCTGCGCATCCCCACACCTATGGCGGAAACTCTGATGGCTGCATGTCTCTGACCTGGAACTGGTGGTTCAGGAGAGGTTAGCGGATATCCCGTGCTGAGGGGACAACTTGTTTGGAGATAAAGTGGAGGAGGTTGCTGACCTCCTAAAGAAACTCACCCAAACACTCTTTACACACTATACCTCCCAGAGGTTTTTCAGTGTATCTGGACAGTGACCCTATTACTCTCAAAGGTATAGGTTCATGCTGTTTTCCTGCTCTGCCCTGCAGTCCCAGGTCCGGCGCCCCAGTCAAAGTAAGGGGGCAAGCTTTTGACTGGCTCGGAGAGCATAGCCACACACTAGTGACCTTCCATTAGGAAGGAGGCTCAATTTTTACCATCACAGGTGACCCCTAGTAATCTCTGACTAGTGGGTTCTTCAAATAGTCCGTCTCTGTTATGCCCTCCTTTGGCAGCAAAAATCACCACATTGCCCACTGATTCAGCTCCCAGCAGAAGCAGGTACTTGTAGAGGAAGTCTCCACCTCCATGCCAATGTAGTTGAGTCTGTGCAACCAGGGGAAGAAGGGAAGGGATTCTATTCTAGTTACTTCCCTGTGCCCCCCCCCCAAAAAAAAAAAACAGGGTGGGGGGATTTTGTCCCGACCTAAGGGCCCTGAACAAATTCTTGGTTAAAGAAACATTTAGGGTGATTTTCCCCATGCACACTTCTCCCTCTGATTCAGGCATACGACTGGCTTTGGTCTCTAGACCTTGGGCTTGCTGGAGGGTGTTTTCCTGCATCTTGTTTGCTTTCGGAAAGGACTCCACTAAGAGATGTTACTCTTGTGGAAGAGATTTGCTGTCTGGTGTGAGGGCAAAGCCTTAGATCTCCTCACTTGTTCTACCCATCTTTGTACAGCCTCTAGTTGTTCACTTCGTGACAGGTTTGCTATTGACAAAGCCCCAAGTCAGACCTCCAACAGTATCATGAAATCTCAACGTTGTCCTCACCCAGCTGATGAAAACTTCTTTTGAGCCGTTTGTTTCCTGTCATCTGAAGTATTTGACCTGGAAAGTTGTGTTTCTTGTAGCAGTCACTTCAGGTCGCAGGGTCAGTGAGCTTGAAGCCCTAGTAGCTGACCCTCCTTACACTAAATTTCACTTCAGTAGAGTAGTTCTCTGCATATACTCTAAGGCAGTCTGAGTTGCATCTTATCAACCTGCCAACATTTTCCCCAAAACCACATGCCCATCCTGGCAAGAGTATACTGAATACCTGTAGTGGTAATAGGTTAGACAAGTGGTTGCAAAACCTGGTCCTGGAGGCACTCCTGCCAGTCAGGTTTTCAAGATGTCCACAATGAATATTCATGAGAGAGATTTGCTTGCACTGCCTCCTGTGTGTGCAAATCTCTCTCATGAATATTCATTGTGGATATCTTGAAAACTTGACTTAGGACCAGGTTTGGGAACCATGGGGTTAGACTATTATTGCCCTCTGGCTGTTTAAACAGTTCAGCTTAGAACATCTGCTGTCCTTTAATTGGCCTCGGTATCTTGCGCATGGTCTGTTGCTTTACGTTCTTTGTTCAGATCATGCAGTATACTCATGATCACTGTGTGTTCACTGAGAGGAAGACCTATAAAAGGAATTAAACAAGGCATGATGTGAATTGAGAAGAAACAGTCTTACTTAACTGGGCAGAAAAGTTCTAGAAGCTGAAGTTTAATGCCCTGGGGCAACAAACGAACATCTGCGCTTCCGAAAGCTGCTGAAAACATATATCTTCAAACAAGCCTATCCAAACGACCCAAGTTAACTTATGATCCTAATCCACATCACTAACATTAAACATGCCTCAATCCTTCCACCACATTTCCTCCTGTTGTCCTTCTCAATACAATTGTATTATCTTTGTGATGCTTTTTACCCACACATTGTATTACATCTATGATACTCTGTAACCATACTTTGTGTTATCTCTGTGATTCTTTGTATCCATACATTGTAAGCCGCACTGAACCTGCTATTGAGCGGGGTATAAATAAAAATATCACTTCTGACTTGCTGGTTGAAGGGACTTCCCAGCTTGAGTTGAATATAGTGGCTTGGCCACTGTTGGAAACAGGATACTGGCTAGATGGACCATTGGTCTGACCCGTTATGGCTATTATGTTCTTATATTGTGGTGATGTGTTGTTGGCTGTAAATATATACATCGATTCACTTTTATATATTTAAATATGTGCATTACGTATGATTTTAAAAGCTTGGGGCTAGCTATAAATGTATTTTCTTTTGAAAACGTTTGTGATCTTTTTTTTTTTTTTTTTTTTCTTCTGGGCATTGTTCCAGGTCAAAATAATACCTTAGACTGCAAGTGAGCCTTAAGCTTCCATCTGGACAGACTAAAGCCTATAGATAGTCCACCCAGCTTTTTGTTTCTTTTAACCCAAACAGGATGGGGGTAGCCATCGGCAAATGTATAATTTCCAATTAGCTAGCAGTTTGCAATGCCTTTTATTTACACCCAGACTGGGCTGACTCTAGAGGGTCATGTCAAGGCTTATAATGTTAAAGCCATGACTACGTTGGTAGCTCATTTGAGATCGGCCTCCATAGAGGAGATCTACAAAGCTGCAATGTTGCCATCTGTCCACACATTCATATCTCACTAATGCCTTGAGCAGGATACCTAAAGTTACAGCCAGGTCAGGCCTGCAAAATAAATCCTACTACACCCCCAAGGCCCAGTTTTGTTCTGTTCCAGGCTGCACCTCCACAACTAATATATAAATAGTTTTCAAGTTGATTGAATTACAGGCCTCAACGTTTTGAGTCCCAATTGTTTTTTGATAGCTAGGGATTCCCAGCTCTGAATACTACAGTGTGCTTGTCCTCAGATAAAGCAAAGTTACTCACCTGTTGCAGGGGTTTTCCGAGGTCGGCAGGCCAAGTGTTCTCACATGCCCTCCCACCTCCCCTTGGAGTTGAATTCTTTAACTTTTTACAAAGACTGAGGGACTGAGCTCGCACATCAGGCAGGAAGGCACCAGTGTATGTGCAGTAGGACACGACTAGAAAATTCTGGTACTTGCTAGTCAGCACCAGGCTCCGTCTGGCATGCAAAATACTTGACCTGCTGCCATCGGAAAAACATCTGCTACAGGTGAGTATCTTCCACCCCCCCCCTCCCCCCAGTCCTTTTGGTTCTTCCAGTTATTGCTGTTTGGACATATCTGTAGATGGGAAAGAGATTGATAAACATCTGCAATTTCCTTATTTTGATTTTGTCCATAACAGTTCCTTTCTAGACATCACACATGTATCCAGTTTTGCAGTTTGGTTATTGTGTGTGTTTGCTCTCCCATACTGTGGTCAGGCTCACTAAAGCAATGTTCACTATCCTGACCATCCTTTGTAGTAAGGAAATAGTGATCTTGGCTTAACATGCTTCCCAGGTATATCAATCTACATATTCCAGCATCTAATTTTCTATGAACACCTGTGCCTATTGTTACCCATCACTCTCCCTTTCTTCTTATCCCTGTTAAGTCCAAGAGTCCTCCCTTCTACCAATGGATCTGTACCTGCAAATCCTTAATGTGCCTTCCCTGTATCACCACGCTTCTGCAGTTCCATTTTTTTTTCATTGTCTTCTCCAGAATTGTTACAAATAAGAGCACGAACATTGGCTTTTCTTGTCTACTGCCTATTCCTCTTACCCATTTACATGATCCTTTCTTGGAATTTTAGCCATCTCTGGTATTTCTTTTCACCCGGGTCAGTTTCTCTGGTGTTCCCATACTTGCTAGTGAGCCCTAGAGTCTTGATGCCATACCGAATCAAACATCTTGGAATACGAGGATTTTTTTTTAAAATTAACATTTCTTCAGCAATTAGTCAAAGCTTCAGTATCACCAGAATAGTACTTCTGTTTTTTTTAAATCTATTAAAAGCAAATATAAAATTCAAAGAACAATCTGGTCAAAATATGTTGTATTTTGCGCACACTAGCATTTTAAGAAAAGGCATAATATAAAAATTAAGTAATACCCTACCCTCCCTCAATGATCAACCAGTATAATGACACGAACACGTAAACCATGGGATCAAGCACAATCACACGTACAGTCAGTCATAATCAAAAATTGCTCATTAATATACCTCAAGCTTGAGAAGATAAGGTCAAGAGAAGGGCGACAAAAATGATGGGATGACTATGAGGAAAAGCTAAAGCGGCTAGGGCTCTTCAGCTTGTAGAAGACAGCTGAGGGAGATATGATGGAGGTCAAATATTGAGTGAAGTGGAACGGGCAGAGATGAATTGCTTGTTTACTTTTTCCAAAATTACTAGGACTAGGGGGCATGCAGTGAAGCTACTTAGTAGTATATTTAAAAAAAAAAAAACAGAGAAAATATTTCTTCACTCAATGTGCAATTAAACTCTGGAATTTGTTGCTAGAGAATGTAATAAAAAGCAGTTAGCTTAGCGGGGTTTAAGAAAAGATTTGGCTGATTTCCTAACAGAAAAATCCATAAGCCATTATTAAGATGGACAAGCAGCATAAAGTCTTGTTTTACTGTTCTGGGATCTTGCCAGGTACTTGTAACCTGGATTGGCCACTGTTGGAAACAGGATGCTGGGCTTGATGGACCTTCAGTATGACCCAGTATGGCAATGCTTATGTTCTAATATGGTTCTCAGATTTTTTGAAAAGCATTCATTGATCATCCTTCTTGGCATCCACACTCATTTGTTCTGTTGCCAATAGCTGTGTCATTTGACTTTTGCCATTACATGTCACATTTACACCCAGTGAGAGAAGCTTTCTGCAAAATGAGTCTGGGATATGTGACTGTTTTGAATAACTGATTTAAGAAGGACAAAAATCAGTGGGAATGACAATACATTTGGACTAGGGTGGTAGCACCAAAACCTTTATTGAATATGCTGGAATTCAAATGTGGAACCAAGGTAGAATCTTAGTGACTTGACCCAGCATGGACCTTGTTTCAGCTGTATACCTTCCTCAAGAGTCCTGCTGCATAATTAATGGAGTTTATTCATACAAGAATTTCTAATGTGGATAACGAAAGGGGATACTAGCTGTCATATATAGATCGAAAACACAGGTAATTGTCCATTCTAATGTGGATAATGAAAAGGGACATTCCTCCACGACCCTCCAGACCGGTCAAGACGCGTGGGTTATGTCCTCCTACCAGCAGAGGGAGACTGAGAAACATTGAGCTTTTGAATACTGTATATATAACCTGTGCAGTACATCCACTAGCCAGTATTTTCTCAGTCTCAGCAGAGGTAGAAGGACAGCCTGTGCAGTCTTCAATAGTCTGGTGAGGTAGTTTGGATACTAGGTCACGGGGACTGGTTGGTTTTCTGACCATTTTCTGTTTCTTGACATACCCTGTACGTGTGTTAAAAAAAAAAAAAATTCATAAGTGCTTCGGGGCCCCGGGTCCGGTGGGGCCCAGTGTTTTCCCCCTGGGGTGTCACACCTATTTTGGGTCCCTCCCCCTGTGCTGCTCTCTGTTTGAGAACCTGGCAGCTTTGTGCCTCGGCTGCTTTCCTGGTACTGTAGCCTTGAGTGCCTCACAATTCTCAGCTGCCAATTTGATGTTCCTGTTTCTTTAAGGGCAACAGTGAATTTTCTCCTGCTCGGAACGAACGGAGTTTCAGTTCTTTGTTAGAGCATGAGAGCAGCGCGAGTGTGTTGAGTGAGTGAAAGCATTTTGGGTCCGGCTCTCGCGGCATTGTTTTTTGTTTTGCCCTCGTGTTTGGATGGCGGGCAAAGTGCTCGGTGTCGCGTGTGCGCACGCCGTGGTGTGGAACCCCCGGGAGCTCAGTGCCGTTTTTGTGGCGAACCGAAGCAGGTGCCGGTGGCAGCGGCTCCCCCCCTGAGTTAACTGTGGAGGTCCCGGCAGTTTCGGGAGTTGCTGGGGCAGTGGGGACGCCGCTCGGGACATTGTCGGCGGCTCTGGTTTTGGCGGGAACGTCCGCCATTTTGTCAGCGGCGCGCACTGCGGAATCAGCGGGTTTTGGGCCCGCTTCTCCCGTTTTGGTCGCAAAAGGCCCGTCTGAGGCTCCTGGAGGGGTTGGTTTCCCCGCTGAGTTCGTGTGGACCCTCTATCAGGCATGGAGGACGGGACCCCCCCAATTGGAAGAGGGGGCTAGTACCTCGTTGGCAAAAAGACCACGGGTGGATTGGTCAGAGGACGGGGAGTTTTTTTCTCCAGGTGGTTCTGACGGAGCACTTAGTGAATTGGGGGACCCAGAGGGGTTTGAAGGCTCGCAGGATGCGGAGTGCTTAATTCCTGGTGAGGATCCCTCGGTGGTTCGTATTTTTCACAGGGATGAGCTGTCTGAGCTTATAGATCAGTTGTCGGCAACCCTTAAGTTTGATTAGCCAGAGGTAGCCATGGGGGAGGCTAGACAGGTGGATCCCTTAGTTAAAGGTATCCAGAGGAAAGCCCGGTCCTTCCCCATGAACAAGGATCTCCGGGATATGGTTTTTCAGGAGTGGAATGTTCCGGATGCGCCATGTAAAGTCGCGAAAGCCATGGCGAGGCTTTATCCTCTTCCGCAGGAGGATAGGGATTCCTTTAAGGCTCCCACAGTGGATGCCGTGGTGACAGCAGTTACTAAAGCCACGGCAATCCCGGTAGACGGAGGTACCGCTCTCCGTGACCCCCAGGATAGGAGGCTGGAATCATTTCTCAAGCGTAGTTTTGATCTGTCAGCTCTCGCCTTGCAGGCCTCGGGTGGGGGCCTGGTAGCTCGGGCGTGTTTTTGCTGGGCCAAGAAGCTTCTGGATGATTCGGTGGATGTTGGTTCCTCGGGGGTCCAGGAGTTAGCCAAGCTGGAGATGGGATCGTCCTTTTTGTCGGACGCTCTTTATGATTTATTGCGTGCTTCGGCAAAGAATATGGCTATGGTAGTGGGGGCGCGTAGGGCCCTCTGGTTAGGCGGTTGGGTCGCGGACGAGGCCTCTAAGGCTAAGCTGTGTTCTCTTCCCTTCAAGGGGTCCATGCTTTTTGGTGAGGAATTGGATAAGTTGGTGAAAGGTCTCAGTGATGCCAAGGCCCCTTGGCTTCCGGATTTTCGTCCCAAGGCGGCTTCCAGGGGTACTTCCTCCTGAGGTCGGTTTAAGGAGGCTCGTCGGTATAGGCCAGGGAGGTCTAGTGGGGCTCCTAGAGGTCGGTTCTTCCAGTGCACCCAGTCCTTTCGTGGGAGTCGTCGCGGAGGGCGTGACTTTTCCACGGGAGGTCAGGTTTTGGGGCGTAATGCACAATGAAGGTGTGCGGGCCCAGGCTCTGGTTCGGGTAGGGGCTCGTCTGAGTCTTTTTACCAGAACTGGGCCCAAATCACTTCAGATCAGTGGGTTCTCGAGGTGGTGCGAGACGGCTATGCCCTGGAGTTCGACAGTTCGCCTCCCGAAAGGTTCTTGGAGTCCCCTTGTCATTCGAGGCTCAAGCGAGCAACAGTCCGGGACACTTTGGCTCGTCTGATCAGGCTGGGGGCGGTGGTACCGGTTCCCCTCGCTCAGCGCGGCTCGGGCTGCTATTCGATCTATTTTGTGGTCCCAAAGAAGGAGGATGCCTTTCGGCCTATCTTAGATCTAAAGAGGGTCAATGCAGCTCTCAAGGTTCCCTCGTTTCGCATGGAAACGTTGCGGTCGGTCATTGTCGCGGTTCAGGACGGAGAGTTTCTAACGTCTTTGGGTTTGACGGAAGCTTATCTCCACATTCCTATTCGTGCCGCTCATCAAAGATTTCTTCGCTTTTTGGTATTAGGGAAGCACTTTCAGTTCCGTGCTCTACCTTTCGGACTAGCAACGGCTCCCCAAACTTTTTCCAAAGTTATGGTTGTAGTGGCAGCGGCTTTGCGGAGGCAGGGTGTTCTGGTGCACCCGTACCTGGACGATTGGCTGATTCGGGCCAAGTCCAGGTCAGAGAGCGAGATGGCTACTGCTCGAGTGGTTGTTTCTTCAGTCTCTGGGCTGGGTAGTGAACTTTGGCAAGAGTCATCTGGTGCCGTCGCAGTCTCTGGAATATCTGGGGGTGCTTTTCGATACCAAGAAGGGTCGAGTATTCTTGCCGGGTCCCCGGATTCGCAAGTTGCAGGGTCAGATTCATCGGTTTCTGGCGGAATCAGCACCGATGGCCCAGGAGTATCTGCAAGTCCTGGGGTTGATGGTCACCATAGAGGTAGTTCCGTGGGCCCGGGCGCACATGCGGCAGTTGCAGTTAGCTCTTCTCAGTCATTGGTCACCACTGAGTCAGGAGTTGGACATTCGTCTTCAGCTGGCAGTAATCCCACGCCTCAGTCTCCGGTGGTGGCTAGACACGGGCAATCTGGAAAAGGGAATGCCGTTGGAGGCCCCGCAGTGGGTGGTCCTCGTCACAGATGCCAGTCTACAAGGCTGGGGAGCTCATTGTCTCGGGCAAGTAGCTCAAGGTCGGTGGACTCAGAAGCTCAGTGGTCCATCAATCATTTGGAAACTCGGGCCATTCGGTTCGCGCTTCAGGCTTTTCAGAGTCTTCTGTTCCGGAAAGCAGTCAGGGTGTTCTGCGACAACGCCACCGCCGTGGCTTATGTCAACTGTCAGGGGGGCACGAAGAGTCAGGCGGTCGCAGAGGAGGCGGCGCTGTTGTGCCAATGGGCGGAGAGTCACCTTCTAGCGCTCTCCGCGGCACATGTGGCCGGAGTGGACAATGTGGACGCAGATTACCTGAGCAGGCATACTCTAGACCCCGTAGAGTGGTCTCTGCATCGGTCGGTGTTTGAGCGCATTGTGTCGGTCTGGGGACTTCCCGAGGTGGACCTGATGGCAACGGCCCACAATGCTCAAGTGCCGAGGTTTTTCAGTCGTCGGAGGGACCCTTGAGCGGAAGGGATCGACGCTGTTCTGGTGCCCTGGCCTCAGGAGTTGCTGTATGTTTTTCCTCCATGGCCGTTAGTCGGACGCGTAGTTCAACGCATAGCTCGGCACCCCGGACGGGTGATTTTGATAGCCCCGAATTGGCCGCGTCGGCCGTGGTTCGGAGATCTGGTACGGCTGGCGGTAGCAGACCCTCTTCCGTTGTCAGATTCAGTGGTGTTGTCAGGGACCAATAGTTATGCCAGATCCGGATCGGTTCTCGCTTATGGCCTGGCTCTTGAGAGGCACAGGTTAAAGAAGAGAGGTTTTTCGTCCAGAGTTATCGCCACTATGTTGAGCTCTCGTAGGCAATCTACTTCGTTGGCTTACGTCCGGGTCTGGAGAGTTTTGAGCATTGGTGCACAGGTAGACAGGTTCTTCCTTTTCGTGCGTCTGTGACGGATGTATTGGAGTTTTTACAGGATGGTATGGACAGGGGTCTGGCCTTGTCCTCTTTAAAAGTACAAGTGGCAGCTTTGTCCTGTTTTCGGGGGAAGGTTCAGGGGAAGTCTTTAGCTTCTGGTCCTGATGTTGTTCGTTTTTTTGAAGGGTGTTAAGCTGTTACGACCACCCCGGCAGCGGATGGTGCCTCCGTGGGATTTGAATCTCGTTCTGGATGCTTTGGTTAGGCCACCGTTTGAGCCCTTGGTGGCTGTTTCGGACAAGGATCTTTCCTTAAAGACGGTTTTCTTGGTGGCCATTACTTCAGCTCAGAGGGTGTCGGAGCTTCATGCTTTGTCTTGTAGAGAACCCTTTTTGATTTTTTTCCAAGGAAAAGGTTTCGTTGCGGCCAGTGCCGTCCTTTTTGCCCAAGGTGGTCTCAGAGTTTCATGTTAATCAAGTCATTTCCTTGCCAGTTTTGGTTAATTTTGCGGGGAATACGGAGCAGCGTAGTCTGGCAAAGCTAGATGTGGGGAGAGTCTTGCGCTGTTGTATTTCCAGAACTCGGGAGTATAGAGTTTCTGATCGTTTGTTCGTTCTGCATGGTGGTGCAAAAAAGGGCGCGGCAGCTTCCAAGGCAACGATAGCAAGGTGGTTAAAGGAGGCGATTGTTTCGGCTTATTTGCTAAAAGGTTGCTTGGCTCCTAAGGAGTTTTCGGCCCATTCTACCAGGGGAATGGCGGCCTCTTGGGCGGAGTGTAGTATGATTCCTCCGTTAGATATTTGTCGAGCGGCAGTTTGGTCTTCCTTGCATTCCTTTGTTAAGCATTATAGGATTGATGTGCATGCCAAGGAAGAGGCAGGCTTTGGGGCTGCAGTGTTGACCTCTGGCCTTCGTGGATCCCGCCCGTAGGATATTTACTGCTTTGGTACGTCCCACGCGTCTTGACCGGTCTGGAGGGTCGTGGAGGAAGGTGAAATTAGATCTTACCTGCTAATTTTCTTTCCTGTAGACCCTCCAGACCGGTCAAGGCCCGCCCTGTCTGTCTGTCTGTATTTTAGGCCAGGAGGTATGTTTGGTCTGTTGTTATTTCTTGGCAGCTGTTGATTGTTGTGTCTAAGGATTCAGACTCTGGTTTACCAGTTTTTTGTTGGTTTGAGTCTGGACAGGTGTGACAGTGTTTGGTAGTCCACCTGTGGAAGCACACACAAAAAAGGGACACAGTAAGAGAAATAAAGTGTCCAGTTGGCAGTGACCACGTACAGGGTTGCTCATTATAGTTAGTGTTATGGTTTCTCTGCTTTGTTAGTTTTATACTGGCTAGTGGATGTACTGCACAGGTTATATATACAGTATTCAAAAGCTCAATGTTTCTCAGTCTCCCTCTGCTGGTAGGAGGACATAACCCACGCGTCTTGACCGGTCTGGAGGGTCTAGAGGAAAGAAAATTAGCAGGTAAGATCTAATTTCACCTTAGCTGTTATAGCTATAGAGTACAATTGTGTCAAATCCATAGTAAAGGGAATTCTCCCTCCAACTTCATTCTTCATGAGTAGGCAGTGCCTCTGATTTTCTGTAAATTCAGTTGCAATCCTGATAATGATAATGATCCTAATACATTATAGGGTTCCAAAACCCTGCATAAAGTATTATGGGGATCATGAAATAGCATATCTGTAAAAGCAAGAAAATTTTAACTGTCTACCCAGGTTAACACTCTCAACAAGGGGTCAGCTGAAAGGTGACATAAAAAGGGTTCCAAAATAAGCAAAAATAATGGAAAGGGGACAACCCCTGTTGGGTGCCCCTTGAACTGGGGGAAATAATCATAAGAAATGTCATTCACAAAAAGTGGAGCAGAGTACAACACCACATCATTTGCAAGGAATGAAAGATATGACTATCCTACACTATTAAATGCCTTTATTGCATGAAGCCCAACAAGCAGGGCACACATTTAGAACTGACTGGTGCTCCTTGACAAATCCTACCTGATATGAACAGATCAGATTGGGGAATATGTTGCCAAACAGTTTGCTAATACTTTGGTTAATATTTCCATAGCGTCCACACATCAATCCAGAGCAGAGAGTTGCATGGGGACAGAAATCTTACCCAACCCCACCGGTCCCCGCAAGACCCATTCCGGTCAGTTCTCTGTCTCTCTCTGGATTTGAGCCACAGCACTGCAGGCAAGGAAGGAATGGAAGTTGGAACTTGGGACACTGGTGCACACATGTAAGATTTGTCTCTGATTTACTGACACTGTGTGCTGAGAGGTCACCACATGCATGCCCCAATAGGTCAGGTGACATCTGATGCTCGTGTCTGTGTCAGAGCTGAGGTCTGCTCATCAGCCCAGGAGCAAGGATTAATAGTAACATAGTAAATGATGGCAAATAAAGACCTGATCGGTCCATTCAGTCTGCCCAATAGTCACACTCATTATCTATTCATGATTAAATCAGTGAGTGTGATATGTTCTTTGGTGTTTCTAGTACATAGACCATAGAAGTCTATCTAGCCCTATCCTTATGTTCCAACTGCTGGAGATGCCGTCATAGCCCACTCCAGTCCATTCGTCTTATTTGTGGAACACAGACCGTAAACATCTGTCCAGCACTGTCCTCATGTTCCAGCTACTGAAGTTGCTGTCTAAGCCCTTTCCAGCCCTTCCTAAACCAGATTTCCATATATTAGACAGACCATACAAGTCTGCCCAGTATCGGTCCTAGTTAATCACAGCCAGAGTCGCCATCTAAGCGTCACTTGACACATCCACACACATGCAGCCATTTAAGTTTAGGTTTTTTATAACTTCCATTTTCTAATTAGAGATTCTCTGTGTTATCCCACGCCTTTTTGAATTCCTTTATCATTTGTGTCTCTACCACCTCATTAATGGAAGACTTCCCACATTTGTTAAAGCAACAAGAAGGAGACAGCACTCAAGGAACTTGGTATTTGGTAGATGAGAGGCTGGTGCAGGTGTAGCTTACACTTCCATGGGAACCCCGCAGGAATTGTTTTCATCCCCATGGGAACCCCGCAGGAATTGTTTTCATCACCACGGGAACCCTGCAGAACTGCTTTCATCCCTACGGGAACCCTGCGAACCCCCATCCCATGCAGGTCTCCAATCCAGAGACTTCACGTATATGTCCTGCGAGGTTTGGTATATGTGGTCATGTGCAGCTGCCAGAACCCCAGTATTCTCTCTAATCTAGCAGGTGGAAGGTCACAGCTTTGCAGCTCTGGCTTGACCGGCTCCTTTTCCCATCCAACACTAGTCCCCTGGGATTAGTAGCATCCTGGTGTTGGGGTTGAGGCATATTTCTGGGTACACCCGGTGGTGCTGAGTCACTCCCTTTCCTCCCCCCAACGGTCCCACTATTGTTTGGAATTCTGAAGAGACCTGGCCTATTTCCTTTATTTCCTCTCCTCACTTTAAAAAAAAAAAAAAAAGCAACAAGGTAAGAAGCAGCACTTTTGCTTAAAAAATAAACAAGACTGGCTCTCAGCGGTGGCACGTCCAGCTCTGTCAGGCGTGGTTCTCTCGGCGTGACTCATGTCTAATCCGTCTGTCAGTTAAGCACTGTTCCTGGTGTGGAAACCGGCGAGCAGCATTGGGGGGCATGTGAGTTTTGTGCACAAGTACCCACACAGGCCACACCGACTGAGTCAGAGGAGCAGCCCGCTCAGGGCCCAAGTGCAGTGGCGGATTCTATTTTGGTGGGAACGCCAAGCTCCTCAGGAATGTGCGCTTCAGCAGCTGTGGTTTTTGCTTCAGATCAGCATGCTACTCCAGGTAATCAATTCAACCGCCAGGTACTCTGGCTTTGGGGTCTCTAGGGGAACTTGTAGGAGATTTTATGTCAGACCAGTTTCCCTGGAATTTGTTGTCCTTATGCATAAGGCTTTTTTATTGAAGGGAACAGGGAACCCTCAGGTTCCTACGGTCCACATTTTTTCTCACAGGTCTCGTTCCCTACTGCCTGTGTGCTTGCCTTAAGAGACAGTGCTTAGACTTCTTCAGGATTCAGATGATCCCTCTGGGGATTCAGAGCCCGGGGATGATGCATTTTTGGGTGTTTCCCTTTCTGCAGGAGCAGATCCTCTTGAAGAAAAAATACCACCAGATGATGGGGATGATTCCAGGACGGCCACACTTTTATCCCAGAGCTCATTATCCATCTCTAGAGGTTTTAGATATTTCCTTCCGGGATTTAGCGGCGGGGCTTTTGGTGGCACCCTCTATTATGTCCGGCACTAAAAAGCCTCCTAAGACTTTTCATATCCATGAGGCTATGAAGATGCTCAGCTCAGTGGGACTCTCCGGATTCTGGACAGAGTAGCTTGTGCTATGGCACGATTGTACCAGCTTCAGTCGGAAGACTTGGCAACTTTTGCGTTTGCCTACAGTAGATGTTTTGATCACAGCGGTCACAAAGACCACCTTACCGGTAGAAGGGGGTACAGCTCTAAAGGATCCTCAAGACAGGAAATTTGAATCGTCCCTTAATATGTCTTTCAAGCTTGCGTCGGTTTGCAGCTCTTACGTTGCTCGTGCTTACCTCTCTGGTTCAGAAGGCATCGTCGCCAGAGCAGCTTTTCGCTTTGCTGCCGACTTTGGAATCTGGGCTTGCTTTCCTATTTGATCTTCTTCTTTAAGCTTCGGAGAAAGAACTGTCTTTGGCAGTCACGGCTCACCGATGGATTTTGTTACACCACTGGGCGGCTGATGTAGCTGTTGTAGCAAGTTATTATTTGGGAGGAGCTGGAAAAGATTAATGATCTTGGTGACTCCAAATGTCATGTCTTCCCGATAAGTCTCGAACTGCGGGGCGCTCTGGTGCGTCTCATCCAGATTCCGAGAGGCTAAGAAGTATCGTCCTGGCTGTTCGGGATCCTTTCAATGAGCACGTTTTCAACAAAAATCGCAGCCCTTTTGAGGGTACCATCGTACCTCAGCCCCAACCTCTTGACCTCAACCAGCCGCTAGAGGTCCCCAATGATGGAGCCCTGATCCATCCTCCACCAGTTATTGGTGGATGGGGCATCTATCTCTTTTTCTTGGGGAATGGGCCAGGGTAACTTCAGACGAATGGGTCTTGGAGGTCATTCGGGACAGTTACAAACTAGAGTTCACCCGGTCTCTACTGGACTTCTTTTTGGAGTCTCCGTGCAAAAATGCAGCCAAAGTGCTGGCAGTTCAAGAGAGTCTAGATGAGCTGCTACGTTTGGGTGCAGTTTGACCAGTAGAACAGACAGAGTACGGCCTAGGCCATTACTCCATTTACTTTGTAGTTCCCAAGAAAGGTAGGTCTCTTCGTCCCGTTCTTAACCTAAAATTCGTAAACAAGGCCTTACAAGTCTGTCATTTTTGAATGGAACCTTTAAAGTCTGTCATTGCAGCGGTTCAACCGGGAGAGTTCTTGACGTCATTAGATCTCAAGGAGGCCTGTTTGCACATTCCCATGGGCCCCCCCCCCCCCCCCCCAAATCAACGTTTGTTTGCTTTAGGGTACTAGGACAACACTTCCAATTTCAGGCCATGCCCTTCGGACTGGCAATGGCTCCAAGTGGTTGCTGCTTATCTGCGGAAGGAAGGCATTCAAGTCCACCTTTACTTAGACTGGCTTATTCGTGCGCCTTCTCATGCGGACAGCGTGCAGGCAGCAGAGAAAGTGATCGGTTTGTTACAGGCCCTCGGTTGTGTTATCAATTTTCCCAATATCACACCAATCCCTCCCAATATCTGAAGTATTTGGGAGTCATCTTCAACACACTAGAGGGGACAGTTTCCCTTCCACAGGGTCGCAAACTATGCCTTCAATCTCAGTTGCAAGACCTTCTTTGTCAGACAGCTCCCAAAGTATGGGATTAATTGCAAGTCTTGGGCTCCATGGTGGCCACGATAGAAGTAGTTCTGTGAGCCAGGAGCCATGTGCATCCCCTCCAAATCTCCTCAGTCATTGGTCTCCTCTCTTGGAGGACTACCTAATTTGTCTCCCTTGGTTGACATCAACTTGAGCCACTAGGGCATGGTTGTTTGACCCTGCTGATCTAGCCTAGGTCCTCCCATTGTGTCCCCCGACTTGGCGTGTAGTGACCACGGATGCCAGTCTTTCAGGCTGAGAGTGCACTGTTTAGGAAGAACAACTCAGGGTTCCTGGTCTCAGAGGCATCGTGGTTAGTCAATCGCCTGGAGCTTCGTGCAATTTGTTTTTCACTCCTGGACTTTCTCCCTTGGTTACAGGGCCAGTAGCATATGTCAACAGAAAGGGAGGCACAAAGAGTGCTCCCTTAGCGAAGGAAGCAGCTCTTCTATGCAGTTGGGCAGAGATTCATCTTCCACTACTCTCAGTGGCTCATATTGTGGGGTCGTTGAATGTACAGGCAGATTTTTTCAGTCACTGTCTAGATCCAGGGGAGTGGAACTCTCTGCTCCAACATTCAAGCAGATCACGAAAAGATGGGGGATACCTATTCTCAACATGATGGCCACCAGAAACAACGCTAAAATACACCTTTTCTTCAGCAGAGGAAAGGAGTACGGATCCGAAGGGATCGATGCACTGTTGCAACCATAGCCAACAGCACTCTCTACATTTTCCTACTGTGGCTGATGGTGGGTCGGACAGTGGGGCGCATTGCCAATCACCCGGGTCCGGTGATTTTGGTAGCTCTGGATTGGCCCAGGTGCCTGTGGCACGCAGACTTGATTCGCCTGGTAGTAGATAGACCTCTGCAATTTGCAAGCTTTCGGGGCTTCTACTTCAGGGCCCTGTTCCCATGGAGGATCCTACCCCCTTTGGTCTTATGGCTTGGCACTTGAGAGAGCGCGCTTGAAGCAGAAAGGGTTTTTGGGACTAGTAATCACTACTATTTTACAATCGGAAACGATCTACCTCCACGCCTATGCACAAGTATGGCGCACCTTTGAGTCTTGGCGCTCAGCGGTGGGTCTTTCCGCTTCGTCAGCCTTGGTGTCTTCTATCTTAGCATTCTTGCAAGATGGTTTAGACAGATCTTTGTCTCTGGCTTTGTTTAAAGGTGCAGATGGTGCGTTAGCATGTTTCCAAGGCCCCTCTGCAGGGCACTTCTCTGGGCTCTCATACAGATATAGTTTGTTTTCTTCCGTGGAGTTAATCATCTTCATCCTCCACTATTGCCAGTTCTTTCCAATTGGAACCTCAACCTTTGCGCTGTGCAGAGGCCTCCCTTTGAGCCGTTGAGTTCCTTGTCGTTGAAGGATCTTACTCTGAAGACAATTGCCTCAACTAGATGAGTTTGAGTTTCAAGCTCTTTCCTGCAGGATCCCTTCCTGTATTTTACAGAGGCTGGAGTTTCCATTAGAACTGTTCCATTATTTCTTCATAAGGTGGAGTCAGTTTCATTTGAATCAGTCTTTTTCTTCCAACGTTTCGTTGTGGAGATTATCCCACTGAATTTCAGACATTATGGTGCCTCGATGTTGTAGGCGTCCGTCCTAATCAAGTACCTAGCGGTCACTAATGATTTCTTTCGGTTAACCATGTTAAATTGGGCCAAAAAAGTGAAAGAGTAAAAATTATTAATGCCCAAGACATGCAAGAAGAATCTTAGCTATCCTATTTTTATGCCTTTGAAGGCCTACTTTCAGGGCTTATTTTCCTCAACGGTCCAGATCAGAAGATGCATCTGTTGTCCATTTTGTTACTTAGTGATGAAACTTTAGTGATGAAATTGTGAATGCTTGGCATTTTTAGGTACTGTTAAACTCAGGTTGTGTATATTGAAAAGTTTAGCATTCAGCAGTTAGCAGCCAAAAGAAAGCACGAGGAGCCTTCAACAATGGGGGCATCGCACTAGTGCTTTGATAGGACCCGACACAGTCCATGTTTTGGTGAAAAATGCTTGTCTCGGGGTTCTTCTGTTTGTGTGCTTTTTGGATTCCCTCGCTTACATATCTAGCATTCAGCAGTTCTCATGAACAAGTACTTCTTAGTTTTGATCACAGTGAGGAAACTTTCCAAAAGCATAGGCAGTTAATGTGCAGATTTCACTCTAACAGTGTTCACTCCAGGTTAACCCTTGAATGACCTTTGAATTTCTGGTGTCTGTTTCCTAATACCCTGGGGTATTACAAACTGTTCCACTGGGGCTCCATCTCTAGATTCTGGCTGGAAGCTTTCATTTGTAGCAGTCTGGAAGTTCCCCTGGTGTATTTACCCTTTTGACCCCCCCTGAGTAGCCTAGTCATTGCAGCAGTGATTCTTGGCTGGAGACCAGAGACTGTGACTGCTTCCAGAACACAGTACATGTGCAGCCTGGACAGTAGGTGTTCTGTGACTGAAAGACTCTATTCCCAAGGGTCTGTGAATGCTGCTTCTATAAAATCCTCTCCAGAAACTGGTAGCACTTCAGACCCTTTTTTCTTTAAAACCAGAAGGTCTATTGGAGAAGTACCATTGCAGAAACTGGGCAGTGCTTCAAACATAGGCTGTATTTTTAGCCTGAAAATTATGGCATTGCCATGTGTTCATATTTCTCAGTAATGTGCTTCTAGTATGTGCATTTGCTTGATGTAAATATTAGAGTAAGGGGACAAGTTAGCTTTATTGTATGCTCAGAGCCTGTAAAAATGTTTTATTTACATTACTGCTCACTATTACTGGGTGGCTGCTGTGGTTTTAGGAAGTGTTCAGCTGGCTGTTGAATGTTGCTATATCAAAAAGATGGCTTTCTCTCCTTTGCCTGAATCTGGTTTTTATTCATCTTGTGAACCTTAAGCTTTCTGTGCAACTCTTTGACACTGTTGTCTTGGCACAACATGCAAACATAGTAGATGACGGCAGAAAAAGACCTGCACGGTCCATCCAGTCTGCCCAAGATAAACTCATGTGTATACCTTACCTTGATTTGTACCTGTCTTTCTCAGGGCACAGACTGTATAAGTCTGCCCAGCAGTTTTTCCTGCCTCCCAACCACCTGTCCCGCCTTCCATCACTGGCTCCGGCACAGACCGTATAAAAGTCTGCCCTCCCTATCCTCGCCTCCCAACCACCAACCCCTCTTCCCCCCACCTGCTTCTGCCACCCAATTGTAGCTAAGCTTCTGAGGATCCATTCCTTCTGCATAGGATTCCTTTATGCACATCCCACGCATGTTTGAATTCCGTTACTGTTTTCATCGCCACCACCTCCAGCGGGAGGGCATTCCAAGCATCCACCACCCTCTCTGTGAAAAAATACTTCCTGACATCTTTTCTGAGTCTGCCCCCCTTCAATCTCATTTCATGTCCTCTTGTTCTACCGCCTTCCCATCTCCGGAAAAGATTCGTTTGCGGATTAATACCTTTCAAATATTTGAACGTCTGTATCATATCATCCCTGTTCCTCCTTTCCTCCAGGGTATACATGTTCAGGTCAGCAAGTCTCTCTTCATACGTTTTGGAACGCAAATCCCATACCATCCTCGTAGCTTTTCTTTGCACCGCTTCCATTTTTTTGACATCCTTCGCAAGGTACGGCCTCCAAAACTGAACACAGTACTCCAGGTGGGGCCTCACCAACGTCTTATACAGGGGCATTAAAACCTCCCTTCTTCTGCTAGTCACACCTCTCCCTATACAGCCTAGCAATCTTCTAGCTACGGCCACCGCCTTGTCACACTGTTTTGTCGCCTTCAGGTCCTCGGATACTATCACCCCAATCCCTCTCCCCGTCCGTGCCAATCAGACTCTCCCCGCCTAACACATACGTCTCCCTTGGATTTCTACTCCCTAAGTGCATCACTTTGCATTTCTTCGCATTGAATTTTAATTGCCAAACGTTAGACCATTCTTCTAGCTTCCTCAGATCTTTTTTCATGTTTTCCACTCCCTCCGGGGTGTCCACTCTGTTGCAAATCTTGGTGTCATCCGCAAAAAGGCAAACTTTACCTCGTAACCCTTCGGCAATGTCACTCACAAATATATTGAACAGAATCGGCCCCAGCACCGATCCCTGAGGCACTCCACTACTCACCTTCCCCTCCGAGCAAACTCCATTCACCACCACCCTCTGGCGTCTGCCCGTCAACCAGTTCCTAATCCAGTTCACAACTTCGGGTCCTATCTTCAGCCCATCTAGTTTATTCAAGAGCCTCCTGTGGGGAACCGTGTCGAAAGCTTTGCTGAAATCTAAATAGATTACGTCCATAGCACGTCCTTGATTTAATTCTCCCATCACCCAGTCAAAGAATTCAATGAGATTCGTTTGGCACGATTTCCCTTTGGTGAAACCATGTTGTCTCGGATCTTGCAACTTATTTGCTTCCAGGAAATTCACTATCCTTTCCTTCAGCATCGCTTCCATTACTTTACCAATAACAGAAGTGAGGCTTACCGGCCTGTAGTTTCCAGCCTCTTCCCTATCACCAGTTTTGTGAAGAGGGACCACCTCCGCCGTTCTCCAGTCCCTCGGAACCTCTCCCGTCTCCAATGATTTATTAAACAAATCTTTAAGAGGACCCGCCAGAACCTCTCTGAGCTCCCTCAATATCCTGGGGTGGATCCCGTCCGGTCCCATGGCTTTGTCCACCTTTAGCTTTCCAAGTTGTTGATAAACACTCTCTTCCGTGAACGGTGCTCTATCCGCTCCATTCTCAGGTGTACTTTTGCCAGTCCCTAGCGGTCCTTCTCCAGGATTTTCTTCTGTGAAAACAGAGCAAAAGTATCTATTTAGCAAATTGGCTTTTTCTTCATCATTTTCTACATAGCGTTTTGTTGTATCTAAAGAAACTTGGCACATTGGGGGGGGGGGGGGGAAGGGGCGAATCTGTTTAAAAAAAAAAAAAAAGCAGCACACATCTTTTAAGGGCTACCATGTTTTGTCCCCCAAAAAGGACACATGATCCGCCCCCTTTCACGCCCTCGCTCTGCCCCCTGTCACCCCCCTCCCCTTACCTTACTATGCCCTGGTGGTCTAGTGACGTTTTCCGGGCAGGAAAGAGCCTCCTCTTTCCTGCCCGGAGCGCTGCCCTGCATGCATCCTTCCTGTTCGTGATCGGGGCCAATTCAAAATGGCCTCAGAGTTGAAGTCTCGCGAGGTCACGTCAACTTTCGGCGGCAATTTTGAATCTGCGCCAAGATCACGAACAGGAAGGATGCATGCAGGGCAGGTCTCCGGGCAGGAAAGAGGTCACTAGACCACCAGGGCAGTAGTAAGTAAGGGGAGGGGAGGCTAGCAATCTGCCCGTTTGTCCGGATTTCTGGACAAATGGTCAGGCTGGCAAAACCCACCCGGTTGCCCGGACATGTCCTCAAAAGAGGATATGACCGGGTAAATCTGGACATATGGTAACCCTATTTTAAAGAATGTATACATCCTACAACCAAACATAAGAATTTGTATGTAGTTAAGCTGAAAGATAATAGATTCAAGCTCCAATAGAAATTTGTCTCTATGGAAAACCTAGGGAGGGTAAAAGAGTGAATATGTACTTCTGAAGTGCAGTGAAGAAACGCATTCCTTTGTTGCCCCAAATATGATACATCCTGTTATTTTGGATTAGCAGTTTCCTTCACTTGTGAGCTTCCAATTTTGGAGCTAAACTCCACTGGGCTGCAGAACCATGAGCCTTCATTAGGGGTAAAACCCCAGCTACTTTCTATTTTTATTTCTTCCTTTCAGCTCTGCCCAGCCACTTCAGCCCCAGCTGGGGGGCCATAAACTGCTGCGCCTTCTGGAACTCAGTTAATATAGACTTATGTGTGGCTACATGTCACTAGGTAATGGCAAGGACTCCCTGCCCCTGCTCCTGCTCCTGCATCCCTTCATACAAATGCATAGCACTAGTCTCTAGACTAGCCCCATGTACTGTTCTGAAATCTCCAGGTTTAGCATGTTTCTCCCCCCCCCCCCCCCCCCCCAAGGTATTTCCGTTTCTGCTTGATTGGTCTTATTTAGTTGACTTATGCAGGATGGATTATAGATGACTTCAGTTTATCAGCTGATACCTTTTTGTCTGATGATGATTTTTGTTTATATTTCAGATCTTGGGCCAGTACTATTCCTGGAAGAGTTGAGTTCTTTTCCAGTGAGGGCTCGGACACATCTATCCCTATACCCATTGTACCGCTGCCAGGAGTGGATGACGCTTACCCACCCAGAAAAAATCCTTCATGATGCTGAAGTATATGCATGATCACTACCTGGACAAGTATGAGTGGTTTATGAGGGCTGACGACGACGTGTACATCAAAGGGGACCGACTGGAAAGCTTCCTGAGGAGTTTGAACAGTAGTGAACCTCTCTTTCTTGGGCAGACTGGTCTGGGCACAACAGAGGAGATGGGTAAACTGGCCCTGGAGCCCGGGGAGAACTTTTGCATGGGTGGACCTGGAGTTATCATGAGCGGGAGGTACTAAGAAAGATGGTGCCTCACATTGAGAGTGCCTGCAAGAGATGTTCACCACGCATGAGGATGTGGAGGTTGGACGGTGTGTGCGAAGGTTTGCTGGTGTACAGTGTGTCTGGTCTTATGAGGTAAGTGAATAGTGAAAAGGTGAGCACTAAGTTCCTTTGTTTTAAAATAGTGGAAGTGCTGTGGAAACTGAAAGGGAACGCTGAGACCACTCACGGCTGTGTTGTTTGAGATATTGCAGACGGCTGTGAGATGGTT